>NW_026558842.1:0-112385 GCF_026930045.1 Uloborus diversus | reverse complement strand
TGCACTTTCCCCGATCCTGTTACTGGATTGAAGCATTAATATTGTGGAATAACAAGGTGGATTTAGTTAGTCATGGTCATGAGGTGTCATGAAGAGTTCATGAGGCGTCTCACAACTAGTACCCGGGTATACTGGTCAACAGAATGCACTTTCCCCGATCCTGTTACTAGATTGAAGCATTAATATTGTGGAATAACGAGGTGGATTTAGTTAGTCATGGTCATGAGGTGTCATGAAGAGTCATGGGGCGTCTCACAACTAGTACCCGGGTATACTGGTCAACAGAATGCACTTTCCCCGATCCTGTTACTAAATTGAAGCATTAATATTGTGGAATAACGAGGTGGATTTTGTTAGTCATGGTCATGAGGTGTCATGAAGAGTCATGGGGCGTCTCACAACTAGTACCCGGGTATACTGGTCAACAGAATGCACTTTCCCCGATCCTGTTACTAGATTGAAGCATTAATATTGTGGAATAACGAGGTGGATTTAGTTAGTCATGGTCATGAAGTGTCATGAAGAGTCATGGGGGCATGGGGCGTCTCACAACTAGTACCCGGGTATACTGGTCAACAGAATGCATTTTCCCCGATCCTGTTACTAGATTGAAGGATTAATATTGTGGAATAACAAGGTGGATTTAGTTAGTCATTGTCATGAAGAGTCATGGGGCGTCTCACAACTAGTACCCGGGTATACTGGTCAACAGAATGCACTTTCCCCGATCCTGTTACTGGATTGAAGCATTAATATTGTGGAATAACAAGGTGGATTTAGTTAGTCATGGTCATGAGGTGTCATGAAGAGTTCATGAGGCGTCTCACAACTAGTACCCGGGTATACTGGTCAACAGAATGCACTTTCCCCGATCCTGTTACTAGATTGAGGCATTAATATTGTGGAATAACAAGGTGGATTTAGTTAGTCATGGTCATGAGGTGTCATGAAGAGTTCATGGGGCGTCTCACAACTAGTACCCGGGTATACTGGTCAACAGAATGCACTTTCCCCGATCCTGTTACTAGACTGAAGCATTAATATTGTGAAATAACAAGGTGGATTTAGTTAGTCATGGTCATGAAGTGTCATGAAGAGTCATGGGGCGTCTCACAACTGGTACCCGGGTATACTGGTCAACAGAATGCATTTTCCCCGATCCTGTTACTAGATTGAAGGATTAATATTGTGGAATAACAAGGTGGATTTAGTTAGTCATTGTCATGAAGAGTCATGGGGCGTCTCACAACTAGTACCCGGGTATACTGGTCAACAGAATGCACTTTCCCCCGATCCTGTTACTGGATTGAAGCATTAATATTGTGGAATAACAAGGTGGATTTAGTTAGTCATGGTCATGAGGTGTCATGAAGAGTTCATGAGGCGTCTCACAACTAGTACCCCCGGGTATACTGGTCAACAGAATGCACTTTCCCCCGATCCTGTTACTAGATTGAGGCATTAATATTGTGGAATAACAAGGTGGATTTAGTTAGTCATGGTCATGAGGTGTCATGAAGAGTTCATGGGGCGTCTCACAACTAGTACCCGGGTATACTGGTCAACAGAATGCACTTTCCCCGATCCTGTTACTAGATTGATGCATTAATATTGTGGAATAACAAGGTGGATTTAGTTAGTCATGGTCATGAGGTGTCATGAAGAGTTCATGGGGCGTCTCACAACTAGTACCCGGGTATACTGGTCAACAGAATGCACTTTCCCCGATCCTGTTACTAGATTGAAGCATTAATATTGTGGAATAACAAGGTGGATTTAGTTAGTCATGGTCATGAAGTGTCATGAAGAGTCATGGGGCGTCTCACAACTAGTACCCGGGTATACTGGTCAACAGAATGCATTTTCCCCGATCCTGTTACTAGATTGAAGGATTAATATTGTGGAATAACAAGGTGGATTTAGTTAGTCATTGTCATGAAGAGTCATGGGGCGTCTCACAACTAGTACCCGGGTATACTGGTCAACAGAATGCACTTTCCCCGATCCTGTTACTGGATTGAAGCATTAATATTGTGGAATAACAAGGTGGATTTAGTTAGTCATGGTCATGAGGTGTCATGAAGAGTTCATGAGGCGTCTCACAACTAGTACCCGGGTATACTGGTCAACAGAATGCACTTTCCCCGATCCTGTTACTAGATTGAGGCATTAATATTGTGGAATAACAAGGTGGATTTAGTTAGTCATGGTCATGAGGTGTCATGAAGAGTTCATGGGGCGTCTCACAACTAGTACCCGGGTATACTGGTCAACAGAATGCACTTTCCCCGATCCTGTTACTAGATTGAGGCATTAATATTGTGGAATAACAAGGTGGATTTAGTTAGTCATGGTCATGATTTAGTTAGTCATGGTCATGAGGTGTCATGAAGAGTCATGGGGCGTCTCACAACTAGTACCCGGGTATACTGGTCAACAGAATGCATTTTCCCCGATCCTGTTACTAGATTGAAGGATTAATATTGTGGAATAACAAGGTGGATTTAGTTAGTCATTGTCATGAAGAGTCATGGGGCGTCTCACAACTGTACCCGGGTATACTGGTCAACAGAATGCACTTTCCCCGATCCTGTTACTGGATTGAAGCATTAATATTGTGGAATAACAAGGTGGATTTAGTTAGTCATGGTCATGAGGTGTCATGAAGAGTTCATGAGGCGTCTCACAACTAGTACCCGGGTATACTGGTCAACAGAATGCACTTTCCCCGATCCTGTTACTAGATTGAGGCATTAATATTGTGGAATAACAAGGTGGATTTAGTTAGTCATGGTCATGAGGTGTCATGAAGAGTTCATGGGGCGTCTCACAACTAGTACCGGGTATACTGGTCAACAGAATGCACTTTCCCCGATCCTGTTACTAGATTGAGGCATTAATATTGTGGAATAACAAGGTGGATTTAGTTAGTCATGGTCATGAGGTGTCATGAAGAGTTCATGGGGCGTCTCACAACTAGTACCCGGGTATACTGGTCAACAGAATGCACTTTCCCCGATCCTGTTACTAAATTGAAGCATTAATATTGTGGAATAACGAGGTGGATTTTGTTAGTCATGGTCATGAGGTGTCATGAAGAGTCATGGGGCGTCTCACAACTAGTACCCGGGTATACTGGTCAACAGAATGCACTTTCCCCGATCCTGTTACTAGATTGAAGCATTAATATTGTGGAATAACGAGGTGGATTTAGTTAGTCATGGTCATGAAGTGTCATGAAGAGTCATGGGGCGTCTCACAACTAGTACCCGGGTATACTGGTCAATAGAATGCATTTTCCCCGATCCTGTTACTAGATTGAAGGATTAATATTGTGGAATAACAAGGTGGATTTAGTTAGTCATTGTCATGAAGAGTCATGGGGCGTCTCACAACTAGTACCCGGGTATACTGGTCAACAGAATGCACTTTCCCCGATCCTGTTACTGGATTTGAAGCATTAATATTGTGGAATAACAAGGTGGATTTAGTTAGTCATGGTCATGAGGTGTCATGAAGAGTTCATGAGGCGTCTCACAACTAGTACCCGGGTATACTGGTCAACAGAATGCACTTTCCCCGATCCTGTTACTAGATTGAGGCATTAATATTGTGGAATAACAAGGTGGATTTAGTTAGTCATGGTCATGAGGTGTCATGAAGAGTTCATGGGGCGTCTCACAACTAGTACCCCGGGTATACTGGTCAACAGAATGCACTTTCCCCGATCCTGTTACTAGATTGAGGCATTAATATTGTGGAATAACAAGGTGGATTTAGTTAGTCATGGTCATGAAGTGTCATGAAGAGTCATGGGGCGTCTCACAACTGGTACCCGGGTATACTGGTCAACAGAATGCATTTTCCCCGATCCTGTTACTAGATTGAAGGATTAATATTGTGGAATAACAAGGTGGATTTAGTTAGTCATTGTCATGAAGAGTCATGGGGCGTCTCACAACTAGTACCCGGGTATACTGGTCAACAGAATGCACTTTCCCCGATCCTGTTACTGGATTGAAGCATTAATATTGTGGAATAACAAGGTGGATTTAGTTAGTCATGGTCATGAGGTGTCATGAAGAGTTCATGAGGCGTCTCACAACTAGTACCCGGGTATACTGGTCAACAGAATGCACTTTCCCCGATCCTGTTACTAAATTGAAGCATTAATATTGTGGAATAACGAGGTGGATTTTGTTAGTCATGGTCATGAGGTGTCATGAAGAGTCATGGGGCGTCTCACAACTAGTACCCGGGTATACTGGTCAACAGAATGCACTTTCCCCGATCCTGTTACTAGATTGAAGCATTAATATTGTGGAATAACGAGGTGGATTTAGTTAGTCATGGTCATGAAGTGTCATGAAGAGTCATGGGGCGTCTCACAACTAGTACCCGGGTATACTGGTCAACAGAATGCATTTTCCCCGATCCTGTTACTAGATTGAAGGATTAATATTGTGGAATAACAAGGTGGATTTAGTTAGTCATTGTCATGAAGAGTCATGGGGCGTCTCACAACTAGTACCCGGGTATACTGGTCAACAGAATGCACTTTCCCCGATCCTGTTACTGGATTGAAGCATTAATATTGTGGAATAACAAGGTGGATTTAGTTAGTCATGGTCATGAGGTGTCATGAAGAGTTCATGAGGCGTCTCACAACTAGTACCCGGGTATACTGGTCAACAGAATGCACTTTCCCCGATCCTGTTACTAGATTGAGGCATTAATATTGTGGAATAACAAGGTGGATTTAGTTAGTCATGGTCATGAGGTGTCATGAAGAGTTCATGGGGCGTCTCACAACTAGTACCCGGGTATACTGGTCAACAGAATGCACTTTCCCCGATCCTGTTACTAGACTGAAGCATTAATATTGTGAAATAACAAGGTGGATTTAGTTAGTCATGGTCATGAAGTGTCATGAAGAGTCATGGGGCGTCTCACAACTGGTACCCGGGTATACTGGTCAACAGAATGCATTTTCCCCGATCCTGTTACTAGATTGAAGGATTAATATTGTGGAATAACAAGGTGGATTTAGTTAGTCATTGTCATGAAGAGTCATGGGGCGTCTCACAACTAGTACCCGGGTATACTGGTCAACAGAATGCACTTTCCCCGATCCTGTTACTGGATTGAAGCATTAATATTGTGGAATAACAAGGTGGATTTAGTTAGTCATGGTCATGAGGTGTCATGAAGAGTTCATGAGGCGTCTCACAACTAGTACCCGGGTATACTGGTCAACAGAATGCACTTTCCCCGATCCTGTTACTAGATTGAGGCATTAATATTGTGGAATAACAAGGTGGATTTAGTTAGTCATGGTCATGAGGTGTCATGAAGAGTTCATGGGGCGTCTCACAACTAGTACCCGGGTATACTGGTCAACAGAATGCACTTTCCCCGATCCTGTTACTAGATTGAGGCATTAATATTGTGGAATAACAAGGTGGATTTAGTTAGTCATGGTCATGAGGTGTCATGAAGAGTTCATGGGGCGTCTCACAACTAGTACCCGGGTATACTGGTCAACAGAATGCACTTTCCCCGATCCTGTTACTAGATTGAGGCATTAATATTGTGGAATAACAAGGTGGATTTAGTTAGTCATGGTCATGAGGTGTCATGAAGAGTTCATGGGGCGTCTCACAACTAGTACCCGGGTATACTGGTCAACAGAATGCATTTTCCCCGATCCTGTTACTAGATTGAAGGATTAATATTGTGGAATAACAAGGTGGATTTAGTTAGTCATTGTCATGAAGAGTCATGGGGCGTCTCACAACTAGTACCCGGGTATACTGGTCAACAGAATGCACTTTCCCCGATCCTGTTACTGGATTGAAGCATTAATATTGTGGAATAACAAGGTGGATTTAGTTAGTTATGGTCATGAGGTGTCATGAAGAGTTCATGAGGCGTCTCACAACTAGTACCCGGGTATACTGGTCAACAGAATGCACTTTCCCCGATCCTGTTACTAGATTGAGGCATTAATATTGTGGAATAACAAGGTGGATTTAGTTAGTCATGGTCATGAGGTGTCATGAAGAGTTCATGGGGCGTCTCACAACTAGTACCCGGGTATACTGGTCAACAGAATGCACTTTCCCCGATCCTGTTACTAGATTGAGGCATTAATATTGTGGAATAACAAGGTGGATTTAGTTAGTCATGGTCATGAGGTGTCATGAAGAGTTCATGGGGCGTCTCACAACTAGTACCCGGGTATACTGGTCAACAGAATGCACTTTCCCCGATCCTGTTACTAGACTGAAGCATTAATATTGTGAAATAACAAGGTGGATTTAGTTAGTCATGGTCAAGAGTTGTCATGAAGAGTCATGGGGCGTCTCACAACTAGTACCCGGGTATACTGGTCAACAGAATGCACTTTCCCCGATCCTGTTACTAGATTGAGGCATTAATATTGTGGAATAACAAGGTGGATTTAGTTAGTCATGGTCATGAGGTGTCATGAAGAGTTCATGGGGCGTCTCACAACTAGTACCCGGGTATACTGGTCAACAGAATGCACTTTCCCCGATCCTGTTACTAGATTGAGGCATTAATATTGTGGAATAACAAGGTGGATTTAGTTAGTCATGGTCATGAGGTGTCATGAAGAGTTCATGGGGCGTCTCACAACTAGTACCCGGGTATACTGTCAACAGAATGCACATTCCCCGATCCTGTTACTAGATTGAGGCATTAATATTGTGGAATAACAAGGTGGATTTAGTTAGTCATGGTCATGAGGTGTCATGAAGAGTTCATGGGGCGTCTCACAACTAGTACCCGGGTATACTGGTCAACAGAATGCACTTTCCCCGATCCTGTTACTAGATTGAAGGATTAATATTGTGGAATAACGAGGTGGATTTAGTTAGTCATGGTCATGAGGTGTCATGAAGAGTCATGGGGCGTCTCACAACTAGTACCCGGGTATACTGGTCAACAGAATGCACTTTCCCCGATCCTGTTACTAGATTGAAGGATTAATATTGTGGAATAACAAGGTGGATTTAGTTAGTCATGGTCATGAGGTGTCATGAAGAGTTCATGGGGCGTCTCACAACTAGTACCCGGGTATACTGGTCAACAGAATGCACTTTCCCCGATCCTGTTACTAGATTGAGGCATTAATATTGTGGAATAACAAGGTGGATTTAGTTAGTCATGGTCATGAGGTGTCATGAAGAGTTCATGGGGCGTCTCACAACTAGTACCCGGGTATACTGGTCAACAGAATGCACTTTCCCCGATCCTGTTACTAGACTGAAGCATTAATATTGTGAAATAACAAGGTGGATTTAGTTAGTCATGGTCAAGAGTTGTCATGAAGAGTCATGGGGCGTCTCACAACTAGTACCCGGGTATACTGGTCAACAGAATGCACTTTCCCCGATCCTGTTACTAGATTGAGGCATTAATATTGTGGAATAACAAGGTGGATTTAGTTAGTCATGGTCATGAGGTGTCATGAAGAGTTCATGGGGCGTCTCACAACTAGTACCCGGGTATACTGGTCAACAGAATGCACTTTCCCCGATCCTGTTACTAGATTGAGGCATTAATATTGTGGAATAACAAGGTGGATTTAGTTAGTCATGGTCATGAGGTGTCATGAAGAGTTCATGGGGCGTCTCACAACTAGTACCCGGGTATACTGTCAACAGAATGCACTTTCCCCGATCCTGTTACTAGATTGAGGCATTAATATTGTGGAATAACAAGGTGGATTTAGTTAGTCATGGTCATGAGGTGTCATGAAGAGTTCATGGGGCGTCTCACAACTAGTACCCGGGTATACTGGTCAACAGAATGCACTTTCCCCGATCCTGTTACTAGACTGAAGCATTAATATTGTGAAATAACAAGGTGGATTTAGTTAGTCATGGTCAAGAGTTGTCATGAAGAGTCATGGGGCGTCTCACAACTAGTACCCGGGTATACTGGTCAACAGAATGCACTTTCCCCGATCCTGTTACTAGATTGAGGCATTAATATTGTGGAATAACAAGGTGGATTTAGTTAGTCATGGTCATGAGGTGTCATGAAGAGTTCATGGGGCGTCTCACAACTAGTACCCGGGTATACTGGTCAACAGAATGCACTTTCCCCGATCCTGTTACTAGATTGAGGCATTAATATTGTGGAATAACAAGGTGGATTTAGTTAGTCATGGTCATGAGGTGTCATGAAGAGTTCATGGGGCGTCTCACAACTAGTACCCGGGTATACTGTCAACAGAATGCACTTTCCCCGATCCTGTTACTAGATTGAGGCATTAATATTGTGGAATAACAAGGTGGATTTAGTTAGTCAAGGTCATGAGGTGTCATGAAGAGTTCATGGGGCGTCTCACAACTAGTACCCGGGTATACTGGTCAACAGAATGCACTTTCCCCGATCCTGTTACTAGATTGAAGGATTAATATTGTGGAATAACGAGGTGGATTTAGTTAGTCATGGTCATGAGGTGTCATGAAGAGTCATGGGGCGTCTCACAACTAGTACCCGGGTCTAACTGTTTATCATATGCTCTTAGAGAGGCAAGCGTGCCATGCCATTACGACTCGATTCTCAGTACTAAACTTTAGGCTGTTTATAAGACCAAATTGAACTCAGTGACAGAAAAAGTGTCTGTTAAGGTAAAGAACATAAGAGGCAGTGAGAAGCAAAGGGATGTAAGAGACAAAATTAAAAACGTGGAGATAACCAGTACAAATGGTAGGTGAACCCCTCCTCTGTCTTGGGGCAAGAGAGGGTACTGGTAGCCCTGGTTGGGTGCTGTTGTACAGCGTCATTTAGAAAAATAAATCAGTGAAAGTCTAGCTAGAAGCTAATCTTTAAACGTGTTTTACTCAGAACTTGAAAATGTCCACTTGTATCCCTTTGCTTTTCACTGCCTCATATGTTCTTTTCATTATACAGTAAACTCCCGATTATCGGCGGTCTGATTATCCGCGGCTCGGATTATCCGCGGGTCTTTTAACAATTTTTTTTCTTCAACGGTGGTGACTTATGATTACGTTATTGTTTGTTTTCAGCTTTTTCATATATTTTTTACAATCATTGTTATTGGTTTTAGCTATAACTCTTCTTTATGTGTGAGTTTTATTCCTATTTTTTAGCTATTCTATACACAAGTATTTTTTACCCATAATTCGAACTATCCGCGGTTTCGCTTATCCGCGGTTACCGTGCCACCCTAATCCGCGGATAATCGGGAGTTTACTGTATTTAGCTTTTTTTTGAGCAATCACGATAGCTTATTGCTTTCATTTGACTGTTTTTGACGTTCCTTTGATTTTTCCCACCGCCACCCCCTGCACCATCACCGTGGAGAGGCGGGCTCCTCACGCTGCTGCTCCTCTAGCGAAAACCGTCTCCAGGTTGCATCCATGTCCTACACACACGCGCATACATACACAACTACACACCCACGCACACACATACATACACACACATACACCTACATACACAAACACATACACATACACAAAAACATACACACAACTACCCACACACTCATGCCTGCACACAGACACAAACACATATGCCTACACACACATACACATACTCCGCCCCCACGCACACACATTCAAACACACAACTACCCACACACTTATGCCAGCACACAGACACAAACACACATGCCTACACACACATTCACATACCCCTACACACAAACACACATACATACAGACACTTACACTTATACACACACAAAAACCTACTCAAACACATACACACACGCATACATACAGACACCTACACATGCACACACAACACACATACAAACAACTACCCACACATTCATGCCTGCACACAGACACAAACACATATGCCTACACACACATACCCCTCCCCCCCACACACACATTCATACACACAACTACCCACACACTCATTCATACACACAACTACCCACACACTTATGCCAGCACACAGACACAAACACACATGCCTACACACACATTCACATACCCCTACACACAAACCCTCCACACACAAACACACACGCCTACATACACACACTCGTGATTGCGAAAAACATAATTTTAATTCAAGATGTCAAAATTCAAAGTAATTTTTCTTTTTTTTTTTTTGCATTGCATTCGCTACTTTTAGTCTGTAACTAAATTTTATCAACTGCTTTATAAAAAGTATCTCATTTACCACCCATTATTAATCGAAATACTCTCCCCAAGAAGGAAAACGACAGTTGACGCTCCATTTACTCATTTTTAGGGGCCACTAAAAATTTATATAAATTGGGATTCGTAAAATCGAACAGCTTTGTACCAAAAAAAAAAAAAAAAAAAATCTTTTTCGGGCCGGTGAAGCTGTTCGTAAAATCGTGAGTGTTCGTAAATGAGAGTTTCATAGAATCGAGCGTCAACTTTATATGTGGTAGCCTATGCAAGATACGTAGTTATACCCCGCATATTTAGATACGGAGCAGAAGTGGGGAATCTGCAGCCCCGAGGCCGCATGTGGCCTCCGTGAGTGTTTCGTGCAGCCTCTTCCGAATTAAAATTTACGTACAGTGGTAGTTAAAAAAAAAAAAAACGCTCAGGTGTATATTGGCATTTTCTATTCTATTCAAGAGTCACAACTGACTTCAACTGTATTTATGTCGAGGACTGCATACTATGTGCCTTGCCTCTATTATTTTATATACCGATAGATGGCAGCACCATCACCGGATCGAACAGTTAGTGAGAATTTTGAACTAGCCCAGGAGCTAATAGCTACCTAGTACTAGCACCCCCAGAGGTATCGTTTCACTTGGAGGACATTGAGACCACGAGCATATTTAACGTCGCCCAGTCCCCATTAATGACGACGGTGGGTCTTCGACCAGCGAGGATCGAACCCGAGGCCCTCCGGTCCCGAGTCCAATGCCTTACCGATCAGGCTACCACGGCCCCATATTGGCATTTTGGAGGAGACATTGCTTCCTACTATCCGGGATCACTTCACTTCAGTTCCAAACGTCATTTTTCCAGGATGATTCTGTTTCGTGCCATACGACAAAACTGCTAAGTAACAATTTAAAAACCTTTATCCTGCCTAAAAACCTGAATGAGAAGGTTCTTGCTATTATTAACATCTGTATATATAAAAGAAAGTCTTGTTAGTTACACTATTTATAACTCTAGGACGGCTGAACCAGTTTTGTTTAAAAATGGGGGGGGGGTAGCTTTGAACCACGAGACGGACATAGGATACTGTTTATCTCGTTCGACCGCGTTCGCGAAATATTTGTAATTGCAAGTTAAATGTTTAGTTAATTGTTTTATTCCTAACTAGCCGCCTGCGGCGACCAGCCGGTCCGCTTTCTTACGCCATTCGCCTTTCTATGCAAGCAGCCACCTACGGCAGCTGGTTGGTTAACTTGTCATTTAAATTTTTACTTCAAGTTTGCCGCCTTCGATGGCTGTTTAAATAAATTTGGCAGCAGTATTAATCATATATCTCTATCTTTTGTTGTGCCATTCACATTTTTACGCCAAGATTGCCGCCTTCGGTGGCTATCTACCTTTACGATCTTTCTCTAAATTTTCTTATCCAGAAAATTTAGAGAGGTTATTTATTTTAACCTCCCCTCTCTCCCCTCCCATTTCCTAATAAAAACAAAGATCACTAAAAAAAACCCATCTTTTTTTTGTTTAAGTAGAGCAAAAAAAAAAAGTTATCTTCAAAATTCCCCATAGTGTGTAAAAAGTAGCGTTTGACAAAGAAAAAAAAATCTGTTATTATTGAATTAAATGTGCATAACTATGAAATGTAACGTAACATAGATGCAGCAAAACGTTCCAGTTTGGGGGGGGGGAATGGAAAAAGAAATAAATGCAATACCTAAATAAAACAAGAAAAAAAAAGGAAAGAAAAAAGCAAGCTCTGCCGGAAAACACATGGTCATCACGTCATAAAATGTAGAAGTATGCTGTATAGTAAAAACAAAAGATAAACATTGTTTGCGATTAAGATTCCATCGTAATACCGAATCGAAATCCAAGTAGTGACGTCAGAGGCGTAAAAGATTGAAAAACGCTTTTTTCGACCGATGCGTGGAAAGACATAATGTGTTCAGCATTAAAAAATTGTTTAAAAAAAAACTATTGCGTATTTTTAAGAACTTTTTTCTTCTGAAGAGGGCGAAATGGTTTTACTATTACCAACTTAAATTTTAGAAATGGGGCTTTGATACTTCTCGCAGGATGATATACAAAACCCAGAAAAAATGCAAATTAAAGGTATTTTGAAAAATTCATAAAAAATACAAAAATTGCTCTATTTTCAAAATTTTTTCATTCATCATATTTAAAATTAAATCTTCTACTTTATAGTGCAAAAAATATTTGTGGTGCGCGATTGGTTCGGGGTCTGTGAGGTAAAAAGTGCAAAAAAACACATAAAACATTAAATAACTTTTTTCTAATTAAAATATCAAAAATCGAAGCCCGAGGTGCACATCTTCAGCAAAAACTGCACCTGTATACCAAATTTCATCTTTCTAGGTCTTACCGTTTTCTCGGGATGCGCGCCACACACACACACACACAAACATCTTATTTTATTATATGTATAGATAATAGATGGCGGGGTAAGTTGAGCTCTAAGAATTCCTAATAGATGGCGGGGGGTAAGTTAACTCGAGAGGGCGCTGGCCGACAGTGTCGATAGCTACGCTAATGTGGGACTGTTGTGGTCAGCGAACTGATTTTTGAACGCGTTTTCTTCGATATTCAGGTACATAATTTAATTTTGCATGATTTTTCTATTATGTTTTGTTTTCCTTATTTCTACAATGTTTGTTTTTGTTCTTATAGTTGAAGATAGTTACTTATGAAAGTAAATAATTTCATTCTTCGTATTATTCAATTGTGATTGTTCTTTATAACGTTTTTATTATCGTATCGTTTATTTGGCGAAATTTTTAAAGTGCAGAAAAAAAAGCCCGCTTCACTCGCTAAAGGGCAGGGTTACGGTAGCGTGGTTGCTTGGCGCGTTAAACGATGAACTATACAGTTGAAGGATTTTTTTTTAAAGCTAATGTTAATCTTTTTATGTGTTTTGGCGAATAGTTTTAAATTCCAAAGAGACTCTAATAAGTTTTTGAAAATGTGTGTACCCATTTTAGATGAAGAAAAATGATCATTTCACATCAGAAGGGTTGGAAGGGATCGTGGATTTTTTTTATTCAATGGACTTCTTTTAAATTCTTCGCACGGGCATCGCCGTGCGGGTAGTGCTAGTTTTAAATATTAATTGAGACCTTTTAAATATTCGTTGCTGTATTTAGGTATTTAACGTTAAGCTTTTTTCTATTTTTGGTGTTTTGAACAATGATTTGAGTGCAAAGTTAAATAGTTGTCTTTATTTATTTATTCAATCATTTATTGAATCACTTAACTGATTCGTTTGTTGAAACTGTACGTTTTCATTTACTAATTAATTCATTTACACTCCTTCATTTTATAATTTGCTTATATTTATACATTCATTCACTTATTGAGCAATCACGATTGCTTATTGTTCTCACTTGACTGTTTTGAGGTGCTATCATTTTATTTTCCCGCCAGCACCCTCTGCGACCCCCCCGTCGACCGGCTCCTCACGATGCTGCTCCTAGAGCGAAAACCGTCTCCAGGTTGCATCCATGTCCTACACTTACACGCATACATACACAACTACACACACGCGCACACACAAATACATACACCTACACACATACACACATACACACACTCAAACACATACACACATGCATACATACAGACACCTACACATACATACACACCTACCCACACACTCATCGCACTCATGCCTGCTCACAGACAAACACATATACCTACACACACATACACATTCCTCACCACACACAAACACTCATACACACAACTACCCACACTCTCATACTTGCACACAGATACAAACACACATGCCTACACACATACAACCTACACACAAACACCCCCCCCCCCACACACACGCCTACATACACACACTCGTGATTGCGAAAAACATAATTTGAATTCAAGAGGTCAAAATTCAAATTATTATTATTATTTTTTTCTATCTATTCTCTTTTTTTTCTCGTACATTAATTAATGCATTTATTTATTTGTTCGTTCACTGTTTTAATATCCATTCATTTATCTTTCTTTATTTTTTTACACGTTCACTTGATAAAAATAATTGACTGGAAAATATTAACTAAACAAATATTTTATTTTTCACTTTACCCCATAGAAAAAGTGTGAAGAATTTCCACTTTTGTTTGAAGATACAAATTTACTGTCAAAAATAAAAAATAATGTTTCAATGCAAGTTTTATTGCAAAATAAATTGTTCTTTCTTTATGTTCCGCAATTTCTCAAACATTTTTTCAATTTGTTCATTTTAAAAAAAAGTAAAAAATCTGAACTATTTCACTTTGCCCTACATCCCACGTAAAGAAAAATGAGACAAAACTATTGCTAACCATATTTGCTTGAACTCAATGAGCGATCGTAAACGTAGGCAAATGCTAACTATATTTCTTTACCATATTATGTTAGACTTTAATTCCGATGAATAAATTTTTAAAATTTTTAAAGAAAGAAAACAATTTTATACGAGAATATATTTCTCTTTTAATGAATTTCTTTTTAAAAAGTTACAAATATTTGAAAAGAAATATTTAAAACTATTTTATTTCATCACTAGTGGTACCCACACGGCTTTGCCCGTAATAGAAAAATTAAAAGGTCTTTTGGTTCGCCTGTGTATTTACAAATAATGTATGGTGAATTTTCTCACCAATTGGCTTGTACCCATGTTACGGTTCCACGTTATGATCATTTCGTATCTCGCCCATTGGCTTGTGCCCATCTTACGGTTCCACGTTATGATAATTTCGTAATTTACTCGTCCATCTAATGATAGTTTTGTTCTTAAAATTGGAATAGAAAAAGAACCACATCGAATTTTCAAAAAATCGCTTCGAGGTGCACACTCCCATGCTACAAACTAACTTCGTGCCAAATTTCATGAAAATCGGCCGAACGGTCTAGGCGCTATGCGCGTCACAGAGATCCAGACATCCTCCGGACAGACTTTCAGCTTTATTATTGGTAAAAATTTTCAATTGAAATGTTGTTTATATGTGTCGTAATAGTGAACAAAAATAACTAAGGATTTATGTTGCGCAAGTTTGTGTGAATACAAACATATTTTGTATTATAGCTTATGATGTTAAATAACTAAGAATCCAGCTAATTTTTCCCCCTACTATTTGTGTGTAGTACAATTAACTGATAGAGGTATAATGATTGCGTAAAGGAAGCAATCATAAGTTTATCAAAAGATGCGGCCTCCTTTACTACAATCTAATCAAGTTGAGGCCTCCGTGATGTGTAAAGTAACATTTGTAACTAAAAGTGCGAGGGGGGGGGGTTGGAAAAAAAGCAGATGTAATATTTAAAGTTTTCAAGCTAATATCTGTTATATAAAAGAAAAAAGCTGTGAAATTTAAAATATTAATAAATGAATAAATGTGCGTGTGAGTTTGTAGGTGTATTTCGGTATGCATATAGCATTTATTTATTTATTTGTTTATTCATTTATTTATTCATTTATTTAATTCATTTATTTATTCATTTATTTATTCATTTATTTAATTCATTTATTTATTCATTTATTTAATTCATTTATTTATTCATTTACTTAATTCATTTATTTATTCATTTGTTTAATTCATTTATTTATTCATTTACTTAATTTACTTATTTATTCATTTGTTTAATTCATTTATTTATTCATTTACTTAACTCATTTACTTATTAATTTATTTAATTCATTTATTTATTAATTTATTTAGTTCATTTATTTTATTGATTTATTTTAAAAATTTCCTCATGTCCATTAATTCATGTCCATTTTAAATCAAGATTATCTGTTTCAAACATTGTAAAATTGAAAGAATAACTTGTTCAGCGTATTAAAATTGCGTTAAAATGTTTTTCATTTCATCTTCAAATTGAATCAAAGCGACGTTGAGCTAAGAGCGACATTTTTTACTTCTACTTTTTAATTGTAATTCATGCGATTCTTTTCTGTACATATGTTTTTCCCTTCAAGACGACTGGAGTTGCGGAGACGCGATTCTTTCTATGTACTATTTCACAGAAAGCGAAACGAGTACAATTGATGCGTTGTACTGATGAATGATGAATGGATTTGATTAAATTAATTGATTGATTGAATTAATTGATCGAATTAAATTAACTGATTGATTGATTTAATTAATTAACTTATTGAATTGAGGAATGAATTATTTTTTTTATCTAACTGTATCCCGTTGCCAGCAGCTAATTTCGGATTACTTTTAATTTAAATTTTTAAAAATTAATATAGCCATTTACTGGAGTGGCGGAGACGCGACTCTTTCTAGGTATTTCAGAGAATGCGAAACGAGTACAACTGATGAGTTGTTCTGATGAATGAATGAATTGATTAAATTAATTGATTGATTGAATGAATTGATTTGATTAAAATAACTGATTGATTGATTGAATTAAATGATTTAATTAATTAACTGATTGAATTGAGGAATGAATTTTTTTATCTAACTGTATCCCGTTGCCAGCAGCTAATTTCGGATTACTTTTAATTTAAATTTATTTTCAAAAATTAATATAGCCATTTACTGGAGTGGCGGAGACGCGACTCTTTCTATGTATTTCAGAGAATGCGAAACGAGTACAACTGATGAGTTGTTCTGATGAATGAATGAATTGATTAAATTAATTGATTGATTGAATGAATTGATTTGATTAAAATAACTGATTGATTGACTGAATTAAATGATTTAATTAATTAACTGATTGAATTGAGGAATGAATTATTTTTTTATCTAACTGTATCCCGTTGCCAGCAGGCTAATTTCGGAGCACTTTTAATTTAAATTTATTTTTTGAACATCAGCATACCAATTTACTATAATTATTCTTTATAAAAATTATAGGGTTATATAAAAGAACTATGCTAAAGGAGAAAAGTATCGACACACAAAAAAAATATTGCAACATTGTATACATGTGCATATTTACTCAAAATAGAATGACTAAATAAAAAAATAACATTAATTTAACGTTGTAATTAATAATAATAATAATAAAGTATGCACATACTTTTTTAAAAATCCTATGATTTTTAATAATATTTAATGTTTTGTTGAATCAAAAATAAATAATTTAAAATGTAAATTGTGAAATGTTCGATGTAATCATATGTCTAGCTAGAAGGAACAAAACAAATGTTGTGTTCTGAACAGCTGGGTAAGGGTGTCATAACATAAACTTAGGAAGTGATCCATCCCATGAACATGCACACATTTGTTTATTACTGTTACATTTCAGTCCTTCAGAAGATAAATAAATAAAAAAAATAATAATAATGTAACGGATCCGGCGAGACTTCCAACTTTCTTGAAAGGACGACACAGTTCTTGATAAAAACACAGGAGCTTTATTTACACTACACAGTGCGTCCAATAGAAAAGGTGACTGATTTTAAATAAGGTACAAGACATAAGTTTTTTCTAGTTTACAAGATGCTTTATTCAAAATACACACCTTGGGAGTCAATACAATGCTGGAAGCGGTCGTGAAATTTTTAGAAGCACTTTTCAAACCCATCTTTTGGAATTGCCCCCAATGTCGCCGTCGTAGCTGCCTGAATATCTGAAATTGTGGCAAAATATTTGCCTTTCATTGCCAATTTCAATTTGGGGAACAACCAGAAATCCGCTGGAGCCAAATCAGGGGAATAAGGAGGGTGATCAAGCACCACAATACTTTTTTTGGCCAAGAAGTTACGTACAACCAAGCTTCTGTGTGCTGGCGCATTGTCATGAAAAAAAAAGACCATGTCCCTTGGTTTTGGTATTCAGGTCTAACTCGATGAATTCTCGCCCATAAACGCATCAAAACACTCAAGTAGTAAGCAGCATTAACTGATTCACCTTCTGGCATGAATTCCTTATGGATGATACCCTTCGAATCAAAGAAAACTGTGAGGAGAGTCTTGATTCGGCTTTTTTCCATGAGCACATTTTTTGGTTTGGCCTCTTCTGGGCTCTTCCACTCCGCGCTCTGACGTTTTGTGAGTGGTTCATACTTGAAACACCAGGTTTCATCACCAGTTACAATGTTTGCCATGAAGTTTAGGTCCCTAGTGGCCGCTTGTTGCATGTCTCTGCAGTGTTCCATTCTGCAATGTTTTTGGTCGTCAGTCAATGTGTGCGGTACAAAGCGAGCACAGACTTTCCTTTTGCCTAAATTTTCCTTTAAAATGAGATGGACAGTGGATTTAGGTATGCCAGTAAGTTCTTTGATGAGTCGAGTAGAGGCACAACGATCATTTTCGTAGGATTTCGGCCACTTTTTCAATGTTTTCATCATTTCGAGCTGTTACTGAATGACCTTGTCTTGGATCATCTTCTAAGCTGTCTCTACCATCACGAAACCTTGCATACCACTTAAAAACATTCTTACGACTCAGTACTTCACTACCATAAACAGTTTTCATCAATTCAAAAGATTCTGTGTCACTTTTGCCCAATTTAAAACAAAATTGAATGTTAGCGCGATGCTCCATTTTTTTTTCCTGACCGAAGTTAAGTGACTTCTTCTAGAATTTGCGTTATCACGTTTCAAACGATGTTGCCAACGCTTTGAAATTAATCCAGATAATAATTGAAATGTGCGTGCATTTAATGCAATCATTCTTTCATAGATAGCGCTAATAGTTCCGCAAATATTAAGTCAGTCACCTTTTCTATTGGACGCACTGTGTATGTACAGGAGAAATCGTTAACAACTGCTAAATGAATCATCAGCAATTAAACAAGTATCACTCAACACCGTAAACTCAACGGTTACACACGTATTTACTTCCAAATACGAAAACAACACAGCGAAATGCCTGGCAATAAACAGAGCTAATACACTCTCAGTACAAATTCTCAATCGAGACTGACTTTTTATCACGCGGAACGCTTTTATAAACATCGAAAGAAATCTCTCAAATATTCCACAAGATTCTAACGCTTCTCGAAAATAGTAGACCGTTATCAAATTTTATCAATGAACAAAAAAGAAATAGGGGGTTCGTATACTTTAGCCGAATGTATAGGGGTTGTATATTCATTACGGGAAACTATTTACAGGTTACGTTACTACAATAATTACTATTTACAGAATTTGTAACAATACTTTGAATTTTGACATCTGGAATTCAAATTATGTTTTTCGCAATCACGAGTGTGTGTGTGTAGGCGTTTGTGTTTGTGAGTGTGTAAGTGTATGCGTGTGTGTTTGTGCATGTGTGTGTATTTGGGTTAGTGCGTTTATGTGTGTATGTGTGTAGGATATGGACGCAACCTGGAGACTGTTTTCGCTAGAAGAGCAGCATCGGGAGGATCCGGTAGACGGTGGTGCTGCAAAGGGAGACGGGGGGGGGGGGGGGAATAAAATCAAAGGACATCAAAAACGGTCTAGAACAATAGACCTCAAGCAATCTCAAGTGAGAACAATAAGCAATGTGATAACTCAATAATATTCTTTACTAATAATAAAGCTGAAAGTCTCTCTGTCCGGAGGATGTCTGGATGTCTGTAGGATGTCTGGATGTCTGTGACGCGCATAGCGCCTAAACCGTTCGGCCGATTTTCGTGAAATTTGGCACAAAGTTAGTATGTAGCATGGGGGTGTGCACCTCGAAGCGATGTTTCGAAAATTCGATGTGGTTATTTTTATGTTCCAATTTTAAGAAAAAATATATCATAAGGTGGACGAATAAATGACGAAATTATCATAACGTGGAACCGTAACATGGGCACGAGCCAATTGGCGAGATACGAAATTATAATAACGTGGAACGTTAGATGGGTACAAGCCAACTGGCGAGAAAATTCACCATACATTATTTGTAAATATACAAGCGAACCAAAAGACCTTTTGATTTTTCTATTACGGGCAAAGCCGTGCGGGTATCACTAGTAATAACATAAAAATAAAAAGTAGCTTCAAGGCAGGTTGTGAAAAGAGTGGGGGAGTGGTGCTTAGGATGGGACAAATACTGACTTGATATGGATTGCAAGTTCTTTCTGTTAGGGGATTTTCTTGCTCATGTGCTTTGCATTACAATTACCGGAATTTAATCTTTATACATAAATGGCTACTTCTGTATGTATGTCCGGGGTAAACTTCAAAACTACTGGACCGATTTTAACCATTTTTTCACTATAGATAGCTACATTATCAGGGAGCAACACAGGCTATAATTTATATTCCTAAAAAACTTAGTTTCAAAACGTTATGATGGAACACAGTAAATGTCACGTCATTTCCCCATTAAATGATTAAATTTAAAACCCATTGTTTCGAAAATTCGTTGCCATACAACAGCAATATTAAAAGCAATTATAATGAAAATTTTGAATCAAGGCTTCTCCGGAGCAAACATGAGTTTAAAGTCATTTAAACATTTGGAAACTTTACTTTTTGCACTCTTAGGGAATCATAGAGAGCTTTTTTTTTCCCTTTTTTGTGTGTGTGTGTACTATTTAATTAAATAAAGCGCACGGTTTTTTTTTTAGTGATGTTTGTTTTTGTTAGTTCATATTTTGGAAATTCTTCAAATTTTTATATGCTTCAATTCGTACTTTCGTTTCGAAATGAATACTCGTTCGTTCTTTATACTTATTGCTATTTTCATAGACTAATAATAAGAGTAGACCGAGCTTTCTCATTCTTGCTGATGAAGAAAATTGGTTCACAGATGTATCATGTGACTAGTGGAAGGGCTTGGCGAAGACTTTGGCAGCATGGTTGCTAGATGGCAGCATTATCTATAGTTTGACACTCGACATGTATTTTAAGACAATGTGTTTTCATTAAAAAAAACTTCCAGGTGCAGAGATTGAACTGTTTTTCTTTTAGTTATGCATTATTTTGACATTAGTAATAGTTTTTGATCAGTTTTCGGTCACTTTTATTTCATTTGGAGCTGTCAGCGTTGGCGTGAACGGAATGGCGTAAACGTTTTGCGTTAACGCAAAAATGTACTAATCGGTATCTTAAATTGAAACTGTAGGTAAAAATCTTACCGTTTGCTGATTCTTCTTGGTCGCTTGCATCTTTTATTGCTTAGAGAGTTGACTAAAGAAAATGCACAATACTATCTAAACGAAAAACTTACTATATTAACAAAATATTTACAACTTAGAATAACAAATTTACAAATCGGACTCCATAAAAGATCATTCTTCCGTGTTCCATCAATTCTATTTTATTTCGTGCTGGCGTTGATCGTCTGCTACAATCAACGCCCGCTGTTGCTAGGATATCCACCAGTCACATGGTTTGGTTTATGAGCAGCAAAAGGGTTGCCATAGCTCGGTCTACTCTTATTATTAGTCTATGGCTATTTTACTTTCATGGTAAAGGACTAAGCTCGATTTTTAATGACGTCAAAGCGGTGTGTTTCGAGTTCTTTCAGTTAAAACAGAAAACGAAAGAAAGTAGCGATTGTTTCTCACAATTATTACTGACCCAGGCGACACAGGGCATTTTTGCTACACTGTTAAAAATTCAGGAAGATTTTCTGGTAATTGTTACTGTAAAATTGCATCGCCGACGCATCGCTGATTTTTACGGTAATTGATACCGGAGAAATATGCGATCCCAGCGCCAATTGGTTGCTGTGGCCTACCGAGGCAACCGTATAATTTTACAGTAACATTTGATTTTTACGGTAATAGTTACTTGCAACATGGATGCCAGTAACAATTACCGTCAATTTTCCGGAAAATTTTTAACAGTGTAGTTATACATAAGTTTCATCTGGATTGCCTTGAGGGTTATTCTTTCGTATTTAATTCAGTTTTACGCACGTTTTAAACTATTTGTTTCGTTTTTACTCTGTACACTTTCATACACAAGTTATAGTAATGTCTGCAGCTGTTATATTTATGAGGATGATGAGGTGTGAGAAGCAGAGGGATATCAGTGGACATTTTCAAGTTTTAAGTAAAACGTGTTTAAAGCTGTGGTCCTAGATAGGATTTTATTGAAAAGTTTTTCTAAATCATGCTGTACAGCAGCAACTACCAGGGCTACCAGTCCCATCTGTTGCCCCAAGACAGAGGAGAAGTTCAGGGTGTCACAGTCAACACACACACATACGCACATACAGACGTCACGAGAAAACTCGTTGTCATTAACTCGGGGGTCGTCAAAATGGATATTTCGGGCGTCTATACGTTCTTAGGTACATATGTACGTGTGGTCGGGTTGAAAAAAAAAAAAAAACTCAACATTCATTCGGGGGTGAGCAAAATGGAAGTGAAGGTCGATTTTTGAGTGAAATTTTTTTCGCGAATACAATACTTCCTTTTTTACTTCCTTTTACAAAAAAGGAAGTATTGTATTCGCGAAAAAAATTTCACTCAAAAATCGACCTTCACTTCCATTTTGCTCACCCCCGAATGAATGTTGAGTTTTTCGACTCGACCACACGTGGCTAAGTGCCTAAGAACGTATAGACACCCGAAATAACAATTTTGATGATTCCCGAGTTAATTACGACGAGTTTTCTCGTGACGTCTGTATGTACGTATGTATGTGCGTATGTATGTCGCATAACTCAAGAACGGAATGTCTTTGAAAGTTGAAATTTGGTACGTAGACTCCTAGTGGGGTCTAGTGATGCACCTCCCCTTTTGGTTGCATTCGGGTGCTTCAAAGGGGGTCTTTTGCCCCTTTTTGGGGGGAAATCATTGTTCATTTCGATGTAAACTTAAGTGGTGTTATCATTTGGCGGACACTTGGCGATATATTGCCAGTCTTTTGGTTTTGTCGCCAACTTGGAAACAAATTTGACTTTTTTTTTTAATTTTAATTTTTTTTTTTTTTTAATTCAGTTTCAATTTGGCCACTGTTGGTGATATTTAGAGAGTAAACTATTGAATGACATTAAAACTGCCAATAATGGGGGAAATGACATTAAATCGGAGCAAAAGGAAGTCACGTGATGCACACGTCAGCTCGTTTGTAAAAGGAAGTAAAAACTTGGCGATCCGTGTTAAGTTCAAGCCATTATGGCAATGATGAGTTTAACTTTCTCCCAATCAATGTCAAACATTTCTCTCTCGTATGTATCGATCTGAACAAGTCAAATTTTACGGTAAATATCTCCAATAAGGAAGCAGTTGCACCCGTCATACCATAGAAGGCGATTTTTTCGAAATTACTATCAATAAAGCTGAAAATCCTGGTCTCTGTCTTTAGTCTGTGACGCGCACAACGCCTAGCCCGTTTGGCCGATTTTCATGAAATTTGGCACAAAGTTAGTATGTAGCATGGGGGTGTGCACCTCGAAGCGATGTTTCGAACATTCGATGTGGTTCTTTTTCTATTCCAATTTTAAGGAAAAAAATATCATAAGATGGACTAGTAAATTACGAAATGATCATAACGTGGAACCGTAACATGGGTACAAGCCAATGGGCGAGAAATTTCACCATACATTATTTGTAAAGACACAGGCGTACCAAAAGACCTTTTAATTTTTCTATTACGGGCAAAGCCGTGCGGGTACCACTAGTTACTAATAATATAGCTGGAAGTCTGTGTCTCTGGATGTCTGTGTCTGTGGATCTCTGTATGTCTGTTACGCATGCAGAGCCTAGACCGTTCGGCCGATTTTCATGAAATTTGGCACAGAATGAGTTCGTAGCATAGGGGTGAGGAGCAGCTCGAAGCGATGTTTCGAAAATTCGATTTTGTTCTTTTTCTATTCCAATTTTAAGAACATTTTATCGAGCGAATAATCATATAGTGGGCGAACAAATTTCCATAACGTGGACTAGCCAATCGCCGTAACATGAGCGAGCAAATTATCATAAGGTGGACGAGCAAACTACCATGGGCGAGCAAATGAACGTAGAAAATTCGCGAGAAATTCATAATCATTATTTGTAAATATACAAACGAACCAAATGACCTTTTCATTTTTCTACTACAAGCAAAGCCGTGCGGGGTACCACTAGTCAGTAATAAGTCTAAATGAAATGCGAGTGCTTAGTGCACCTATAGCTACGTACTTGAAATCATAACTTGAAGTTACCAATGTGAATGTGAAATTTTTAAAAAAGCTACGACCTTCATTTCGATTATCCGGAGATTCGGATTACGGGATCACGGATTAAAGAGTTTCTCCCGTAGCTCATTATTGTTTTTCCCGCGAATGAAACCGAGCGATCCCTGTCCTCGCGGCACCTGTTAATGACCGACCGCTTTTAATATCTGCGGATCAATACTTGTGCGATGATCTCGGCCGGCATCCATCAGGCGGGGGTGGGGGGGGGGGGGGCGGGAAGGGGGGTTGACGAACGGCTTCTCGGTGGTCCGGCTGATTCTCGACGGAATACGGTCCGGGAACATGGATGTCGATATAGATGGTAGCTCTTAGTCTCGGTTGCCCCTAACAGATGGCTCGCTCATTTTCGAATGGGCTCTGGGGACGGATTTAATGAGTGACGGATTTTTAATTGAGGGGGGAGGGGGGGCAGGTCATTTATTTCTACACCCACGTATATTGATAGACAGATACAAATAGATAAATATGCATAAATAGCAGGGTTGGCAAAAACCTGGGTTTTTAAAAAAAAAGCCCATGGACCCAGGGTTTTTTTGGGTTTTTTTAAATAAAACCCAAAAAAAACCGAACTAAAGTTGGGTTTTTTAAAAAGAAATGTGGGTTTTTTTTTTGAATTTTTTAAGGGAAAATGTGGGGTACTTGTAGCATATTGTAGCGTAAGTATATGGACAAAGTGCAAAAATTGTCTTCGGGTAAAAAAAGTTGGAAAACTAGTTAAAATTCAGCGTTTTCTGAAGAAAGGTATAAAAGACGAAAAAACCCAAGAATGGTGAAGTTTCAGATTTTTTAGTTTGCATTATTACCAACAGTTACGGCAAAGTTACTTCTCGAGTGATAAAATCTATCGTTCGTTTTTAATTACTACATCTTTTTTTTTTTTTTTTTTTGTATTTTACTTTATTGTATTTCATTTTGTTACGCAAAACTACTGTAGAACCTCAAGTAGTTTAAATCCCTTTTTACTGAGTTCCAGTTTAATGAAGACATTTCTTTGAACTTTATGTTGCCTGTTTTTCTATTTCTGTGTACAGAGTAAGAAAATTTAAACTTTTTCGTAAGATAATGAAAATACTGTACCTGTTCTGTCGACCGTTTGAAAACTCTGTTTATTTCTAAAAAATATACCTTGTTTATTCGAGATTTGCGACATGTTGGTTTGTAGAAAATGATTCACATGAAAGCCTTTTAACTAAATTAGTTTCCTCTGCACAATCTACAAATATTGAGAAAATCAGACGTGACAGGACTTGGTCAAGATAATTTGAGTTATTTATTGACCAGTTAAAGAAAAAAGTTAAATACATTTATTTAAAGTCTTTAAAGTATTTTTTTTTATGCCGTTAAGAGTTAAGAAATACTATTAAAGTTCAAAATTCATTTTTTATGTTCATTGTCTGTGGTGAAGAACAAATAAAAAGAAGTTTAAATTATAAAAGTATTTAAATTAATTAATTTTTTTAAAAACTTCTCAGAAAATTAAAAAAAACCCAATAGTGGGCTAAATAATGGGTTTTTTTAAATGGGTTTTTTCAAAAAAAAAAAAAAACATTGGGTCCAACCCAATTGGGTCCAATTCGAACAACCCTGATAAATAGAGAGTTATAAGCGAGAGAGCTGGATAAACAAAGGTTTATATTGTTTCATCTATATACATAAACTAGCTGCGTTGCCCGGCTTTGCCCGGTCTACCTTGAAAATAAAAATTGTGTCAAGTGACGTATATTCAACAATCTGGCTTAGATAAATAAATTTAAAAAAACATCATGCAAAAATTCCCTCCTAAACAATGGCGACAGATATTAAAATACTTTTGAGAAATTAAATCGAGAAAGCTGGATTTAAGAAGCGTAACCATGGGAGCACAAAATAAAATAAGTTTAAGGAATTAAAATGCGAAAGAAAATGGTTAACAATTTGAATGGACATGTGATTTTTTTGAACTTGATTTTAAAAGACTTGTAACTTTTTTAGCGTTCGAGATAAATACTTAGTTTTTCGACCATAGGTCGAGATGGATGTAGAGTAAAAAATATCGCTTTTTCCAATGGTGAAAAAAAGAAAACTGTGGGACAATTCCTACACTTTTAATTGATAGATTTAATGAAGAAAGTAGTGCCTAAATATCAGCTAAGCCTAAAAAACTTCGAGCGATAAACGCAAATAACTCCCGCCATAATTAAGTTAGAGCATTGAAACTCATTGCGTAGAACGCGGAAAATTCTACCTTTTCGAACGATATGTAATATTAATATGTGCAAGTAATTTTTCACTCCCATATTTGAGAATTTACGTCAAAATTGGGCCTAAATTGGAATAAAAAAAGAACTATTCCTCGAATTTTTTTCGAACTGGCCTGCAAACCTTTCCGGTGCTAAAAGAAAGATACAGTGAAATTCCGTTACAACGAATACCAATACAACGAAATTTCCGTTTCAACGAATACCAATACAACGAAATTTCCGTTTCAACGAAATACATTCTCAGTCCCTATATAATTGCCATTACATTATTTGAATTCCATTACAACGAAATTCTCGTTACAACGAACAAAATTGGCGGTCCCTTGAAGTTCGTTGTAACGGGATTTCACTGTACTACGAAAATTTCAACGAAATCAGCTGGGTAGTTCTCGAGTTTTGTGCGTTTACACAAGCAGACGCTTTTTGGAGACTTCATTTTATACTTTATAGAGATGGCTACTTCTGTATATGTGTAAGTATGTCCGGGGTAAACTTCAAAACTACTCGACCGATTTTAGCCATTTTTTCACCATAGATAGCCACATTATCAGGGAGCAGCACAGGATATAATTTATTCCTAAAAAAACTTATTTAAAAAAGTTATGACGGAAAACAGTAAATTTCATGTAATTTCCCCATTAAGGGGGTCCGGGACACAAAAATCGTCAAATTTTGCAATTTTTTTTTATCCTGTAAAAAATTACTCCGTTTTTTTCTGCTTAAAAGGACGTTTGAATCTTGTTTCTATCTTAAATAGAACGAAAGATATAATTATTTTTGTTGCATGCACCTAACTAATGTGTACTTAACTTTAAAACTTTAAACGCGTTTTTCTCCATGATGCAATTTTTCCTGATTTCTTGCATTCAAATTCTTTAGTCAGGAACCGATAAAGTAATGAAACTTGGAGCATACTTTTTTTAAACAGTTTACTTTAATTTTTATTCGGCGAATTTGAAAAAAAAACGTTTATTGCAAAAATTATGATTTTTTTTAAAAAAAGTATCTTCGAATTTTTCGAAATTTTTATTCAAATATTTTTTATTTTTTATTGAATCAGTATTTTTAAAATCTCCGAATAAAAATTAAAGCTTAGGTATTTGTGCGTAATTTATTTAAAAAAAATTGAAAATTGATCAAGAATATTTTGAGTTATAGCAATTTAAAGCAACCCCATTATTTAAAAAAAACTAATTAAATTTAAATAAAAAATTTTTTTTTTCATATTTATGTTATGATTTTGCTTATTAAATAAATGGTGAATCAGTGCAAAAAATCTCAAAACTCTAAAGTATATAATAAAAAAAAATTTCAAAATGTGTCCCGGACCCCCTTAAATGATTAAATATAAAACCCATTGTTACAAAAAATCGTTGCCTTACGACAGCAATATCAAAAGTAATCATAGTAAAAATTTTGAATCAAGGCTTCTCTGGAGCAAGCATGAAATTAATTGCTTTCTTAGGATTTCTATGCCAATCACCGATAACGGTGTTAAGTAAAAAGACAGTTGATTTTGGCAACAGTTTGAAAATAGAAAGTGTTTATTGTTTAAAATTACACAGGCCTGCAAAATTCGGTTCATGAAAAAATTATTGTACAGTAATGAGTTACTTTTATTCTATTAGGTGCGCTGATTTCAAATATGACATCCGTTTTCCTCAATCACATAAGAGATTTTCACCAATTGGGCTTTAACATATAGGCAGAAAAGCCTATTTTTTCCTATTCTGGGAGAAAGAGTCTTTTTCAAAATATGTGTAAGTCTATTACTTACAAACGAGGGAACTACTTTGATATACCCCCCCCCCAAAACGGAAATTTGGCGACTTTTTTTCCTCGCCAAGCAAAATACCTGTTTTATGGCTCAAAATTCCCTGAAACTTTTCAACAACACTACATACAGTAGGCATATTGAAAGCTAAAAGATAAAAATGATTAATAGAAAAAAAATATAATTGGAAAATACAACCAGATTTGCAGCAAAATACAGTAAATCAGAAATCTGCTTGATCACTTCACAAAGAAATGGCGAAAAAATGAAATGGCGTTAAAACATATATGAAATCCAAAAATTGTTGCCACAAAACTTAAAAAAAAAAAAAGAAACTCAAAAAATGGTACAAAATACAAGAAAATATTAAATTTGGAACCAACAAAAACCTAAAAGCTAAAAAAATCCTAAATTGGCAACACCAAAATAAGAGACAGCAACCCTAAAAAGTCCGTAGGGAGTGCCAGATTTGGCGCGTAATTTTTTTTTTTTTTTGGGGGGGGGGGTATATCAAAGTTATACCAGAGTCTTTTCAAAATATGTGTAAGTCTATTACTTACAAACGAGTTTATGCATCAAACATACAATTGGAAATCAATTACTTAATATATATATTAATTTCATAGAAATAAGAACATAGTAATAATGAATCAACGATTCAATTGTAACGTAAGACAATCTTTTCAACTGGCGCTGTTTTTGCGACTAAAGACTACGTACTAATGTTTCTCGGCTTTAACCATGTAACCAAAATATTGCCATTAAAATAACCTGTAAAACTTTTGTTAAAATGTAAAATAATCCGCTAACTAAATTAGGCATATCGGGGATATTTAGATAATTGGGAATCTGGCGATCTTTCTTCATTGGCGTCAATTTTTGGCGCCAGCGCCTGCACCAGAGGTATTTTTAGAACAAAGATATCGAAAACATCTATTCACATAGGGTTACTATAAATCAGCAGGGTTGCCAAAATAAAGGTATTTACGCCAAAAATGAGACGACCGCGCCAAATTCCCAACTATCGAAATATCCATATAACCAAAATATCGCAAAAGACAGTTTTACAAAGTAGGGAGGGGGAGCATTATCCAAGGTATCCCAACACGATAACCGCAAATTTGGTAACATTTTAAATCGCACCAAGAACCCACAATAATTAAAATTTCCCAAAATAACTAAAACAAGTATAGTGAGATTACGGGTAATTACATTTTTTACTAGTGGCACTCGCACGGCTTCGCCCGTAATAGAAAAATTAAAGGTCTTTTGGTTCGCTTGTATATTTACAAATAATGTATGGTGAATTTTCTCGCCAATCGGCTTGTACCGACGTTACGGTTCCACGTTACGATAATTTCGTAATTTATGATAGTTTTTTCTTAAAATTGGAATAAAAAAAGAACCACATCGAATTTTCGAAAACTCGCTTCGAGGTGCACACCCCCATGCTACAGACTAATTCTGTGCCGAATTTCATGAAAATCGGCCGAACGGTCTAGGCGCTGTGCGCGTCACAGACATCCAAGACATCCTGCGGACAGAGAGACTTTCTGCTTTATTATTAGTAAAGAAAACTGTTTGTATTTCAATAACCATATAGAAAAAGTTTTAGACTATGATTCAAAAAAAGAAAAAAAAAAGATATAATAACTGATAAATCTTTTTAAACAAGTGAAATTTCATATTTTGGAAATTTATCGAATTTTTAAATGCTTAAATGTTGTGCTTTCGTTTCTAACTGAATACTATTTTGTTTCTTATACTTGTCGCTATTTTACTTTTATGGGTAAGGAAGAAGCTCGATTTTAATCTCGTGTTTTGAGTTCCTTCAGTTTAAACAGAAAACAAATGAAAGTAGCGATTGTTTCTCACAATTATTTCTGACTAAGGGAACGCCGGGTATTTTTGCTAGTAAATTAATACATATGGTATTTTTGGGTGTTGTAGCACACAAAGAACATAAACTTATTTTATTTCATACTTTTTAGCTACAACAAAACTAAGCTTTCTTTACAATTAAAAACCATTTTTATATTTATTTTAAAATTTTTTCGTTTTAAAATTTTTTAACTGAACCGGTTTGAAATTTAAAACTTATTCACCTGTTACCTACTGTTTAAATAAAAAAAATATTTATTGCTTTTTGTTTTAATATATAAAAAGGTATTGCGCATAAAGAGATATCTTATATTAACCACTAGTGGTTCTCGCACGGCTTTGCCCGTAATAGAAAAATTAAAAGGTCTTTTGTTTCGCCTGTATATTTACAAATAATGTATGGTGAATTTTCTCGCCAATTGGCTTGTGCCCATGTTATGGTTCCACGTTATGATAATTTCGTATCTCGCCCATTGGCTTGTGCCCATGTTACGGTTCCACATTATGATAATTTCGTAATTTATGATAGTTTTTTTCTTAAAGTTGGAATAGAAAAAGAACCACATCGAATTTTCGAAACATCGCTTCGAGGTGCACACCCCCATGCTACAACTAACTTTGTGCCAAATTTCATGAAAATCGGCCGAACAGTCTAGGCGCTATGCGCGTCACAGAGATCCAGACATCCTCCGGACAGAGAGACTTTCAGCTTTATTATTAGTAAAGATTCTGCTATAAATATTGTAAGTTTCAACGTTCGAATTTAAAAGCGATATTGAGCGAGTAGGTTGAAACAAAAAGATTTTAAAACGCTTTTAAACTGAACATTTGACTTGAATCAAAGAAAACTCGAAAACTTGCACTATTTGAAAAGTTTAAAATGCTCAAAATCCAAATATAAGGTTGCTTTGTTCAGCATTGGGATTACTTAATCTACTAACAAAACTAATTTTATATTTACTTTTATTTTTCAATTTTCTGGCAATCGAAGAAAAACGTGGCAGAGGATGTAAGTCAGGAAATAGTCTTTTAAAATTAGTTCATAGATCAGGGGTCGAAGTGGTCCTGTATATCCTATATTTCCTATATTTTCAAAAAAAGTATGAAAATCGTCCTATAATTCCTATATTTTTGGAAAATGTCCTATATTTCCTATATTCCTGTTTTTTTATCCAATTTATTTCTTAAAACAACAGTAAACAAACTATCTGACTTCGGATTTTTCGTCCAAAGTACGTGTGCAAACGAATTTCAAATTAACCCATATTGGACCGCTGTCCTATAAATAGGACAGCTGAAATAAACAAGTATAAATCACAAATAAATAGACCGATTTTTATAAACTTTGTCACATACTTTTTCTGACGTAGGTGTGTATAATATACAAACAAAAGTTTGACAAATAAATTTAATTTAAATTGGGAACTAACCATAAAACTTAGAACTTAATAAACATATGTTATTTTATGATTAATTAAAAATTATACATTCATTTTAAAAAGAAATTTATAAATTTATTTTTGGAGTAGAAGAACAGTGCTTTTGCTATAAATAATAAAATTCAAGAAAACAATTATATTTTATAGGTTTATTTAGCGAAATATTCGGGTGTCCTAAAAACAGGACAACAGTCCAATACCAACCCTTATTTTTTTCTGTTTCACATTCCTACAAAAATAGTCGTGAAACAAGCTGTATTCATACAATAACAAACCAAGATTAAATGGGTGGAGTTTTAAGGTGGAAGGGTGTCCAATTGATTGACAGAAGCTTTCCCTTTCCCCACTAAGTAATATTTTGGTATGTACAAGATATGTAAAGATTTGCATTCCTTGAAACGAAATCTTTTGTATGTGTACACCTGTTCTCTTTAGGGAAAACCATTCTGAAATTTAGGATTCCTTTAAGAGCGGAGTATCATTTACTTTTTGACTCGCTTTGCAGTGCAGGGTGTTTCTTAGATGATATGTGAAATAATGAGATTTTTATAAAATGACGAAAAAATTTCTGACAGTTGAGGAAGCTCTTGATTATATAAATTCTCTCTCTTGATGATGAAATTGATGAACCAGAAGTGATTATTATTCCTCCCGAACCTGATTTAGTTAGTGACGAATATGAAATAGACGACTCTTTCACAAATTGTCATACACCAGCATTGAATGACAAATCTGATGTATAAGATGCTGCTGGAACTGTAGAAATTTTTACGAAAAACAAACCCGATGCGGCTATTTTCGAAATGAAGGATGTGAAGTGGAAAAATTGTGAATCAAAATAACTTTTTCATATAATGGCTGAAGACATGATATCATACACCGTTAGAGAGACGAACTGATATGCTTCCCAAAAGAATGATCATTCTTTTCTGAGAGTGAATTCAAGCTGTTCCTAGTGTTATGTTTTACAGCGGTTATCACAGTTTATCTCGTGAAAAAATGTATTGGGAAAATGCTCCAGATATATGCACAACATTAGTAATGCAAAAGAAAAAAGTCAAGAAAAAAATACAGTGACATGAAACATTATCTTCATTTCAATGACAATTCCACAATCGACAAAAGAGATCGTTATTACAAAATTCGATCATTGTTTGAAAAACTTAATGTTGCTTGCAGTAGTTTTGGAGTTTTTTTCAGAGAATCTAACAATTGATGAAAGAATGGTGCGTTATTTTGGTAAACATAGCTGTAAGATGTTCATGAAAAACAAGCCAGGAAAATTTGGATACAAATTATGGATGCTGGCATCTTACGATGGCACTTTCAATATCATTCTCTATCAAGGAGCTCACGAAAAATGTAACGAAACACTTTCTCAACGCGTTGTTGAAAATTTACTATCTTGTGAAAAATCCTGCATTTCACAAGGTATACATGGATAACTTTTTTTACCTCCCATGGGTTACTTGTTCGATTGAAACAAAGGGAATTTTGTGCAACTGGGACTGTAAGAGACAAAAGGATGGCAGAATGTTCATTGAAGTCTGTGAAAGAGTTGTCTAAGACAGAAAGAGGTACTTCCGACGCAGCATTTCACTCTGCCAACAAAATTGCTGCTTTACGCTGGAATGATAATCGTGTCGCTTCTTTGATGAGCAATTTTGAAAATACAAAAGTAAAAAACAAAGTAGAACACCGGGTCAAGGAAGGCAGAAAAGAGGTCGATGTGCCATATTGTGTCACCACCTATAACAAATATAAAAATGGAATAGACCTTTTTGACAGTCATGCTGAAGTTTATTTTGCTTCAATCCAAGGAAAAAAGTGGTATTGGCCACTTTTCTTGAACTGCTTTGAAACAGCTCTCGTTGCAGCCTGGAACCTTTCTAAATTATTTTGTACGATTGAATTACAAGATAGATTAACCTTCTGAAGATCAGTAACTATCAGTTACTTAGATGAATCAATTCCAAGGAATAAGACAGCACATTTTATTGCTACAAAATAACAAAGAACTCCTTTATCCCAACAATGAGCATATACTGGTAAAAAAATGCTGATGGTTACCAAAGAAGATGCCAATTGAAAAATTGCAAGCGGAAACCAACAACTATATGCCAAAAATGAAATGTTGGACTTCGTTTAGTATGTTTTCCAAAGTTTCATTTGTAATTTTTTTTCCTCAGAAGGTAAGATAAAAATTTGAGATTTTTGTAGTGCTTTGGACCGTTGTCCTATTTATAGGACAGCTTATATTTTTTAAAATATAAAAGATATTTTCAAAATTTTTGTTTTATATGTCTAAACACATCCTAGTAATAATGTAGTTACAATTTTAAAAAAATTTACTGTCGCGTTCTATGAGTGGTCCAATATGGGTTAAAAAACACAACTCACTAAATCCTGCAACAGGCATCTTCTCTCATTGGTCACAGCAATATGACGTCACTGTAGTGGGTGCAGTTTCGAGAACGAATTCTGAAGTCGGTTTTAGAATTTTGCGTTTGGCGACAGCAGTTTGTTTTGTTTTCCAGCGTGATTTTTTTTTCGTGGTTTTTTTTTTTTTGGTTTTTGTTTTCGCGGGTGTATTTTTGTGTTCGGTGCATTTTCTGATCGGAATGTTATAATAGTCTTTTTGCAATCTTTTCTTTTTGTGGAATTTTATCGAACAAAATATCTGTATGTTTGTGCTGCAAAGCATTGGTTATTTCCTGTTAGTTCTCAACACAAAGAAGGTTTATATTTATATATATAAGCTATGTTTGTGACACTTCTATTCCTGTGCAAAAATTGTGAGTTGCTGTGTTAATTATCAATAAATTTCACTTTGTTCTTTTTTTTTTGTCTACAAAGTACACTTTTTTCAAAAATTATTCTTTCAACTACAGAAAAGTCATTTCAGGTGTAAGTTATAATTTTGTTTGAAAGTTTTTTTAAAACAAAATCATTGATAAGAATAAATAAATAATATGTATGTATTATTTCTTTTTTCATAGCGAAACTATTCACATAATGTGTCCTATATTTGTCCTATATTTTTTGTGGAAAATGTCCTATATGTGACAAGTCGATCACTTCTACCCCTGCATAGATTGACCGTGGTCGCTCCAGATCTAGAGGGTACAGCTGCTGATTCGATTTTGGCGCCAATATCTCAAAAAACGAGCTGATTTGTGCATCACATGACTTCCTTTTACTTTAATTAAATGTCACTTCCCTATTATTGGCGATTTTAATGCGATTCAATAATTTACTCTCTAAAAATATTTAAAAAAAGTGGCCAAATTAAAACCAAATTTAAAAAATAAAATCCTCCAAATTTGTCGCCAAGTTGGCGACAAAACTTGGCGACCAAAAGACTGGCGATATATCGCCAAGTGTCTGCCAAGTTATAAAACCGCTTGAGTTTACATCGAAATTAACAATGATTCCCTCCTCCCAAAAGTGGCAAAATACGCCTTTAGAAACACCCGAATTCAACCAAAAGCGGGAGGTGCACAACGAGACCTCACTGGGAGTCTACGTACCAAATTTCAACTTTGTAGGACTTACCGTTCCTGAGTTATGCGACATACACCCGCACATACGTACATACGCACATACATACGTACATACAGACGTCACGAGAAAACTCGCTGTAACTAACTCGTTAATCGTCGAAATGGATATTTCGTGCGTCTAGACCCCCTTTGGAGCATCCGAAAGCAACCAAAAGTGGAAGGTGCACAACGAGACCCCACTGGGAGTCTACGTACCAAATTTCAACTTTGTAGGACTTACCGTTCTTGAGTTATTCGACATACATACGCACACTCGATCAACTCTCCTGTCGAGCAAAATTTTTTCCCCAAAATCGGTCCACCTGTTTAGGGGGCTAGAGTGCCACAGATACACAAACACACACACACACACAGATACACAGACACGTCAAACTCATAACACCTTTTCTTTGTGTGTTGGGAGTTAAAAAATCACATCAAAGTATTTACCCTTACAATTGTTTCGAGCAAACTTTCACGCGATTTAATTGTTGCTGACGATCGAGAAATCCATAGACGAAGGAAATTTAAAAGAGATGACACCGCAGTTAATTGGATACATCTGCAAGAAAATGAGCGGGGTTATGATAACGTGGTAGCATAGCATCACCTATCTCGCAATTTACTGTGAGAGGCGTACTTGTTACTTCCTTTTACAAAAAAGGAAGTATTGTATTCGCGAAAAAAATTTCACCTAAAAATCGGCCTTCATTTCCATTTTGCTCACCCCCGAATAAATGTTGAGTTTTTTTTTTTTTTCAACCCGACTACACGTGGATATGTGCCTAGGAACGTACAGACACTCTAAATATCCATTTTGACGATCCCCGAGTTAACTATGACGAGTTTTCTCGTGACGTCCGTATGTACGTCTGTATGTGCGTATGTGTGTATGTATGTCGCATAACTCAAGAACGGGATGTCTTAGAAAGTCGAAATTTGGTACATAGACTCCTAGTGGGGTCTAGTTGTGCACCTTCCGTTTTGGTTGCATTCGTATGCTTAAAAGGGGGTCTTTTGCTCCCTTTTGGGGAGAAATCATTGTTAATTTCGATGTAAACTCACGTGGTGTTATCATTTGGCGGACACTTGGCGATATATCGCCAATCTTTTGGTCGCTGATTTTTGTCGCCAACTTGGCGACAAATTTTGCGATTTTTTTAGAAATTTTTTTTAAAAAATCTGGTTTCAATTTGGCCACTGTTGGTGATATTTAGAGAGTAAACAATTGAATCACATTAAAGTTGCCAATGATGGCTAAATGACATCAAATTGGAGTAAAAGGAAGTCATGTGATGCACACATCAGCTCGTTTTTACTTCCTTTTACAAAAAATGAAATATTTTATTCACAAAAAATTTTCACTCAAAAATCGGCCTTCATTTCCATTTTTCTCACCCCTGAATGAATGTTGAGTTTTTTTCGACCCGACCACACGTGGATATATGCCTAAGAACGTACAGACACCAGAAATATCCATTTTGACGACCCCCGAGTTAATTACAACGAATTTTCTCGTGACGTCCGTATGTACGTATGTGAGTATGTGTGTATGTATCTCGCATAGCTCAAAAACGGTATGTCCTAGAATATTGAAATTTGGTACGTGGACTCCTAGTGGAACCTAGGTGTGCACCTTCAATTTTGGTTGCTTTGGATGTTTCTAAGGGGATCTTTTGCCCCTTTTTGGGGGGAAATCATTGTTAATTTCGATGTAAACTCAAGTGGTGTTATAATTTGGCGGACACTTGGCGATATATCGCCAGTCTTTAGGTCGCCAAGTTTTGTCGCCAACTTGGCGACAAATTTGGCGATTTTTTTTTTTTAAATTTTTAATTTGATTTTAATTTGGCCACTGTTGGTGATATTTAGAGAGTAAACAATTGAATCACATTAAAATTGCCTATGATGGGGAAATGACATTAAATTGGAGTGAAAGGAAGTCATGTGATGCACAAATCAGCTCGTTAATTATACTACTTTGCTGTCCAACCAGAGACTCGGAATTAGTGTAAGTACCTCTAAAAATAAACTCTAAATCTCTGAAACCTATGTATAGAAATTTTTAAAACGTTGAACTTGCAAATCGGTAGTTCAATTTAAAAACATTTTTTGTTAGGAAACAAACTTCTCTCCCTCATCCAAAGTAGCCAAATATGGCCCCAAACATGTTCAAAGATGGCTTAGAACTACGTTTAGAACCTCAATGTTGAAAATTTTCTTGGAGGATTTACGGAACTTTCTCCCTGTATCGAACGGCGTCACCAAACATGTCTTACAACTGCATTTCAGGCTTTAAATTCCGAACACTATCCCCCCTACAATCTAGATCCAAACTTCAATATCGAAGAGTTCCTGCAAACATCTGAAATATGCCTCCAGGAAACCCTAAGCATTTTCCTATAACGTCATCAAAGTTAGCCGATAGCGAGTTTTTAGGGCTTCAGTTTCAAAAAAAATTCCTGGATAGTATTTCCTGACGTAAGCTTTCCCCAACATTACTGACAAAGATAATCTGAAATTGCGTCTTTAAGATTTCAAGTTCGAAAATTTTCCCATTTTTTCCCCTGAACACCCTTCTCTCACCCGACGTTCCCAAAGATACCATAAAATTGCGGTCGAAAAGATTCATTATCGATAAATTTCCAGGAGGAGCTCCCGATCCCCTAGCATTATCAAAAATAGTCTAAAATAGACTTTAGTTTTGAAAGAAATTCGGGAGCGCATCCAGTTCCTCGTTTTTACAACTTTTCCAGAAAACTGCCTGGAACTACGATTTTTGACGTCACTTTCAAATATTTACGTTTTTTGTTAGATGTTAACCACTCTACCAGTACCAATGGCAGTAGTTGAAGGGACAATGGGTTCTTTTCCGAAATTTTAAAAGTATTTTTTCTGAAAGAGCTTGCTTAAAAACAAGGGGTCTGACCTTTTTTTTAAAAATAATACGACCAAGTTAAATAATTTTAAAAAAATACTAATTTAATCGGTGCGCTTTCATTGTTCACGCTTCTGCCGATGACATCACAAATGATGAAATGCCATCCGCAGATTGCAATATTTAATTCGCTTGTTACTCACATGTGTTGGCAACTGTAGGGTTGATAGCAAGCGTAAGACCCAAGCAATATTTAATTCGGTTTTTGATGATCATAATGTGGAAACATGGCAGGCAGATGCGCCAAAGTACATCATGTGTGACGTCATAAAGACCACGCCTTTTTTACTTTCTTCTATATCAATATATAGAAGAAAGTATTGGATTCGTGCAAATTTTCGAATTTTGACGGATTCGAACGTTTTGAGGTGTGCTGAGTCCATTTCGACTATTTTTGGAAAATGTCTGTCTGTGCGTGTGTATTTGTGTATGTGTGTGTGTGTCCGTGTGTGTGTGTGTCACGTCTGTGTGTGACCAGTTTTTTGTGGCCGCTCTACAGCAAAAACTACCGCATGAAATCGAACGAAATTTGGTACAGCTATGTACCCCTATGTCAACTTGTGCCCATTGGTTTTTGGTGCGAATTCCTCCAAAGGGGGTGGAGCAATGGGACGTTTTTTTAATTACGCGTGCTTGCTATTCCGCACTAAGTAACTGGCGGAATCAAATAAAATTTAATCCATATGTTTCTCCTAACAGGAGCAGGTGCTGATTCAATTTTGGTGTCAATAGCTCAAACGGGGGTTGAGTTATAGAACGTTTTTTGTCGTCAATTGTGACTGCTGTATCTCAAGAAATAACGAACGGAATCAAACAAAATCTTTTCGACAAGTAGCCCTTAGTGGGTATAAGAGCTGATTTTATTTTGGTGTCAACAGCTGAAAAGGGGGGTGGCGCAATCGAACGTTCTCTTTTTCCACTGTGAGTGCCCTATCTCAAGAAGTAATGCTACGTTCTGGATGAAATTTGGAATAATTGTGAATCCATATGTAAACAGGCTTCGGTTCAATTTTGACGCCAATCGCTCCAAGAGGTGTTGATTTTTTTTTCGAATAAAAATAGCTTTATTAATGCAACAATAAGAAAGATAAATCGTAATAGATTGTCGTCTGCGTATTTCTCGTGATTTTAATTGTATGGAAATGATCGGAAATATTATCCATAGACTAGTTATAAGAGTAGATCGAGCTTTCCCAGACTTGCTGATGAAAAAATTATTGGTTCATGGATACATCATGTGACTGGTGGAAGGCTTGGCGAAAACTTTGGCAGCATGGTTGCTAGATGGCAACATTATCTCTAGTTTGGCACTCGACATGTATTTTAAGTAATGGGTTTTCATTATAATTTTTTTCCAGGTGCAGAGATTGAACTGTTTTTCTTTTAGTTATGAATTATTTTGACATTAGTAATTAGTTTTTGATCAGTTTTCAGTAACTTTTATTTCATTTGGAACTGCTACGTCAGCGTTGGCGTGAACGTAATGGAGGAAACGTTTTGCGTTAACGCAAAAATGTACTAATCGGAGTCTTAAAATGAAATTGTAGGTAAAAATCTTACCGTTTGCCGATTCTATTTGGGCGCTTGCATCTTTAATTGCTTAGAGAGTTATTAAAATTGAATAAAGAAAATGCACAATACTATCTAAACGAAAAACTCACTATATTAACAAAATATTTACAACTTAGAATAACAAATTTACAAATCGGACTCCATAAATATTCCGCGTTCCATCAATTCTATTTATTTTATTTCTCGCCGCCGTTGATCGTCTGCTACGATCAACGCCCGCTGTTGCTAGGATATCCTCTAGTCACATGGTTTGGTTCATGAGCAGCAAAGGGTTGCCATAGCTCGGTCTATTCTCATTATTAGTCTATGATATTATCTCAATGATTTAAAATTTTTAACTGTTGCCATCTTATGTTTGTTAACAAATAAAAATATTTGTAATTAATTCAAGCAAGGCTTTTAAAATAACTTTCAATTTTCGCTCTTTGCTTTTCTTTTGCAATAATTCAGACATTGGGAAGGTCTATTCAGTAAATTACCGCCCATTAGCCAGGTCTACAAGTTTTTGCATGTGTCATTTTGTTTTTGTTGGGAATATTGCTTCCTCGTCAAGCATGGGGAGGGATCAGAAAAAAAAAAACGAAAAATGTAGAAGAAAGTTTCGTGATGGCCACAACATACTAGTTTTAAATTGGACATTAAAAAAAATTAATTAAAAATTAAGCGTTGGGAAAAGAAAGTTTTTTCTCGCTCCATGTTATTATTATTTATTTATTTGTATTTAGTTTTTTTTATTATTTTATTTATTATTATTATTTTTGCTTACTCTGTCAATTTCAGTGACTAAAAGTAGTACTTTTGACTGAAGGAAACAACCGCATTTCAACCTTTAAAGAGTGTGCAGCAATTTATGGGTGCAGTACTGGTCAGAAGCCTCTAAACTAGATGGTTTTGTTCTCTATCTGAGATCAATACAAAAAGAAATCAAAGTTTCTATTATGGAAAGATTTGAAGAATTTTTTGATGAATTACATGTAAAAAGGCTTTTTCTGTATGAATTTAAGGGTATTAATAACGATACTGCCGGTTAAAAAAAATAAAATAAGAAAAAAAAACTTTGCCTAATTAAGTACGTATTTTAGTCGTGATAATCAGAAATAGGAATGCATTTGTATTTTGTAATTACGAAGTAATAATCAGCAGATATCAACAGTTAACTTAATATACAATGAAGTCTATTTACTCAGAGATTTAATTAAAAGTAATTAGTGTGATAGTCTCTTTTATTATAAGGACCTGCCCCCCATTCCGCCCACCCCCAACGGTTCCTCCCCTGCTTGCGATCCAAGATTGCAGTAAAATTAATTTATCAGAATCGAATTCAATTTTTATTTATTTATTTACCTCCTATCTTTTTAAGGTTTTCTTGTCAGTGATTTTAAGGGTTCACAGTACCTTTCAAACAATTTCTTTTAATTTATATAAATTTTATATTTCTTTGAAACCATAGCATGCCTACTTATTTCGTAATCAATTATTTATTTTTAAAATTTAAAAATATTGCCTACTTTTTTGAAAATTCAAAAAATTGAGGAAAATTTCAATTTTTTAAAATCTCTAAGGCTTTTTTATTTTTGCACAATTTAACAAACGTTTGTTGCTAAACGATCACTATAATCATCTCTAAAAATCTGTGCATTCATTTGCTTATGAGTTGATTAGAAAATGTTCTGTGATTCATTATGTAAAACATCAAAGTTTTTTTTTTTAAATTGGTTTTTAAAGGTTTAACAATCTCTAAACATTAGAGTCGTTTATAAAATGCTTATCCAATGCACAGTTTTGTGTAAATATGTTATCCCAATTGCAAAAAGTATTACTTTAAAGCTGTATCTTTAATAGAAAAAAAATCCTTAGGGATTCTAATGACATGAAAACACAAAAAAACCATCATCGAGAAAGAGCCATTTAAAGTTTTTCTTTTGCATAAGAACACATAGCGAGCATGGCCTAAAACCACGCATAACTTTTTAAATATTTGAACTAAAGCAATGAAACTTTTCCCCTGTGTTCAGAATAGTTTTTAGTTTTGAAATAAGGAATAAACAATTTTTTTTGATCGTTTCATCATTTTTGAGGTACTGTCCCCTTAAAATCTTCGGCAGTACAAACGATATATATAAACTATAATATGCTATAAACTACTACCTAACGTAACTGAGTAGGTTTTGTTTCAAAGACTAATTTCGCGTATTATAGTTAAATTCGTGTTTAATTCAGGATTCGGTGGGTTGTCAGTTACGTGATGTAGTTGTTTATAGGAGGCCCCGACTTCAAAAGGTTATTAAAAATGAAGAGATCGTATATAATTAGTTAGGTATTTAAAATAATTCATCGTATAGTCATTTAAATCAGTGTTTATTTTATAATTCGATGTTTAGTTTAGTTGATTTCTGTACTGGAATTGTAAAATAATTTTCATTTCTATGTTTGGGTAGGAAATAGAAATCAGTTATTTTTTGCTTTTTAGTTCCTGGGTATTTTTTGAAGGTGTTTTTTTTTTTTTTTTGAGCAATCACGATTGCTTATTGTTCTCATTTGATTGTTTTTGGCGTTACGCTGATTTTTCCCACCGCCACCCTCCGCACCATCACCGTCGACCGGTTGGCTCCTCACGATGCTGCTCCTATAGCGAAAGCCGTCTCCATCCATGTCCTACACACACGCGCATACATACACAACTACACGCACACATACACAAACACACACATACACACATACAAACACTTATACACACGCATACATACAGACACCCACACATACACAACTACCCACAAATTCATGCATGCACACAGACACAAACACATATGCCTACACACACATACACATACACCCCCCCACACACATTCATACACACACATACACATAACCCCCACACACAAACACACACGCCTACATACACACACTCGTGTGTGTCGTGATTGCGAAAAACATAATTTGAATTCAAGATGTCAAAATTCAAATTAATTTTTTTTTAAAGTAATTTATTAAGGTTTTCGAGTCAATGATTTTAAAATCTTCGGCAAAGATTTCCATCTAAGAAATGGATTGAGTGTTAACTCGATCCATTTTCGTGTATTCTTCGTTACGCCGACATGAGGGCCGATAAGAGGGCCATCTGTTCTCCACTTAGTCGCCCACCTCAAGAACGAAATGGCTGCGACGATAAAAAGGGCGGGTACGGGTACAGTTATCGCTCGTTCGTTTCGCGTTGGCGCCTCCGCGGAAGGCGGAGGAGAAACGATGTTTCGTTTTTATTTATTTATTTACTTTTTTAATGGCAGCGGAACATCGTGGGAGCGATTTTGAGAACGGCCAGGACAGGGCTTATGAGTTGGCATATATATCACTAGTGGCATCCGCACGGCTTTGCCCGTAGTAGAAAATTAAAAGTTTTTTTTGGTTCGCCTGTATATTTGCAAGTAATGTAAGATGAATTTCCCACCAATTGGCTCTTCCATGTTACGGTTCCACGTTATGATAACTTGGTAGTTTACTCGTCCGTCTTATGATAATTTTGCTCGGGAAAATGTTTTTAAAATTAGAATAGAAAAAGATCAAAATGGAGTTTTCGAAAAATCGCTTCGAGGTGCACACCACATTGCTACAAACTAATTCTGTACCAAATTTCATGAAAATTTATACGTTTCTCTTTTATACGTTTTTATCAATTATACAGGGTTCGTACGCTCCTTCAAAACTCCTCCAATACTCCTTCATTTATAAAAAAAATTTTGAAGGGGCCCTTCAAACTCCTTCATTTTGGTTTTATCTCCTTCAAAACTCCTTCTTTTTTAGTTCAAGACTACATAATCTTACTCTATAACAGAAATTTAAAATACTTCGATTGACAAATAACTTCGGCACTAAGGCGATTTTAATGCAGTCATTTTGTGCATTTATTTTTTTCGATTTACAAATGGATCATAGTTAATTCATAAAAGTTGAAGGTGAAAATTTTATTAGAAGACTAAGCCATTTCATAAGTGAAGTAAAACGTGCTTAAACGGTGCTTGGCTATTTTTTCAAGTTTTATGATGATTGTTTTTTCCTTCACCACACTCTCAGCAGCAAAGGTCAAGTTGTCTAATTATTATTTAAATGTTTAAAACTACATGAGTAAAAGTACTACATTAAGTGATTGCGTTAAAAAAACAATTGTTTAGTTAATGGCAGTTATGATATTGTACAAAGTCTCATCCACAAGTGATGTCATGCTTTGAGCAGGAGACGGGCTCATGAAATCGTAACAAGGGGAAGAGAAAGGGTGACAAAAGGTGACATCACACAGTTATTGTAATAATATGTTTGTAAAAAAAGGGACATGACAAGGGGAGAAGTTTGGGGTGAAGTGTGACACTTTGTGATAAAGGGTGCTGATGGTCAGATATATTGAAAAAAAAAGTGTGACATCATTTAATGACACTCCATTAGTACTCCTTCAAAATCTCATTTTACTCCTTCAAAACTCCTCCGAAACTCCTTCATTTTATTTCTGAAACTGAGTACGAACTCTGTTATACGTTTTTAAAATTGGTCCCTGCAAAGTCTAATACACATTAACCTATACCTATTATACGTTTTTTCGTTTGTACGCTTTTTTTCATATAGTCCCTTCAAAAACGTATAATTGGTGCTGCACTGTATATCACTAGTGGCATCCGCACGGCTTTGCCCGTAGTAGAAAATTAAAAGGTCTTGTGGTTCGCCTGTATATTTGCAAGTAATGTAAGATGAATTTCCCACCAATTGGCTCGCCCATGTTACGGTTCCACGTTATGATAACTTGGTCGTTCACTCGTCCGTCTTATGATAATTTTGCTCGGGAAAATGTTCTTAAAATTAGAATAGAAAAAGATCAAAATCGAGTTTTCGGAAAAATCGCTTCGAGGTGCACACCACCATGCTACAAACTAATTCTGTACCAAATTTCATGAAAATTGGCCGAACGGTCTAGACGCTATGCTCGTCACAGAGATCCGGGCAGATATATATCCAGACAGAGAGACTTTCAGCTTTATTATTAGTAAAAAGATGATGCATTCCCGATATTTGCTTAGGAAATATCGTGATATATATTTTCGATCATATTTTTAAGAGCTATGGTATTCCAAGGCTCGTACGCATCTTTAAAAGTACTTACTGGTCTTTATTTTTATATTTAGTCCTTAACCCCTTCAGACCTGGTGTCCGGTATACCGGACGTACACTTTAAACAGCTGCTAACCATTTAATAATTGATTTCATTAGTTGATATTTTTTTGCAGTTGACTCTTTACATTCTACTTATTATAATCTGTGAAATAATTTTTCGTTTTGGGATTGACAACACTGACATATGAGGATTGAGAGATAGAGAGTGGCTCATTTTTCCAACCATGGATTTTCATCTGAAAAGCGAGGATTTTTTCCTGATTTTTGTAAAAATATATAATCTTTAATAAATCGCTTCAAACGCTTATATTATGTTTTATAATTGTTTGTAGATCATTTTATAATGAAGTTTGTTCGGTATTTTATCGTTTTTGTAAATGAAATATTGATTTCAAAAATATAAGTCCAGAATATTGGACGTGCCATAACTCTTTTCATTTTTCTCCTACAAACTCAAAATGTTGTCTATAAGATACCCTTTACCATAGTACACTGTGTACCAAATATCAACATTTTTGGTCCAATATTTCATAATTCCGACTGAAGGGGTTCAAAAGCCTTACACGTACTTATTTTTATTCCCCATTCAGTGGTGTTTACTTAGGGTACCTCCCTCCACATACGTCGTATACTCTCAAATATTTTTTATACATATAGCGCATACTCTCAAGCTTCAAACATTTTCATATCTTGACATATTATGCATATAATCGCATTCACATACTGCGCGTAATAGACTACTGTGGAGTATATCCTCAGGAAAATTGATAAGATCTGTCCCCAATTCAAAAAAAAAAAAAAAAAAATAATAATAATAATAATAATAATTTGAATTTTTTCATCTTGAATTCAAATTATGTTCTTCTCAATCACGAGTGTGTGTTTGTGTGTGGTGGATATGTCTGTTTGTGTGTAGGGGTATGTGTATCTGTGTGTAGGCATGTATGTTTGTGTCTGTGTGCAGGCATGAGTGTGCGAGTAGTTGTGTGTATGAGTTGTTTGTGTGCGTGGGGGCGGGGTATGTGTATGTGTGTGTAGGCGTATGTGTTTGTATCTGTGTGCAGGCATGAATGTGTGGGTAGTTGTGTGTATGTGTGTGTGTTTATGTGTGTGTATGTGTAGGTGTCTATGTATGCATGTGTGTATGTGTATGTGTTTGTGTATGTGTGTGTATGTGTCTGTGTGTGTAGGTGTATGTATGTATATATGTGTGTGTGTAGTTGTGTATGTATGCGCGTGTGTTTAGGACATGGATGCAACCTGGAGGCGGCTTTCGCTAGAGAAGCAGCATCGTGAGGAGCCGGTCGACGGTGATGCTGCGGAGGGTGGCGGTGGAAAAATAAAATGATAGGAACGCCCAAAACTGTCAAGTGAGAAAAATAAGCAATCGTGATTGCTCAAAAAAAATTACGAACAAAATTTGGAAATTGCGACATTTTCCCGATCTTTGCTAGTCTTAGCCGACTTTAGCTTTTTTAAACGAAACTTTAGAACTAAATACTTGTAATTTTAATAGTTGAAGTATTAGTTAAATATTTCAACAGCTGTGAAAACTCAACTGTGATGACAGTGTAGAAGCATCGAATCTGGGGTTCGTATTATGATTCTTTTTCCTTACCTTTATTTATTAAAAGAGTAATTTCACTCACTTAAAAGTACTTTTCTCCCCGAGATCCTTTTCCCCCCTTTTTTTAGCTATTACCTTTGCTTTAAAAAACAATGCTTGCCACTTTATACCTTTCAAGTGAATGCAGTTCTTCTCAAAAAACATATTTAAAAAAATCCTACCTTTTGTTTTGTCCCTTTCTACCCCCCCCCCCCCGATTTCTTTGTCATGAGCTATTACAAAAATTAAATTGTCCTCAACTATTCAGAGGAAGATTGTATCATGGAAGTATTCTTACTGTTATCGAAAATCGGAAATGTTTTAAAATTACCCAAAATCAGGGAAACTCCTCATTTTTTTAAATTTGTCTTAATCCTCAACAACTATGTTCGGTTAATATTTAAAACTAGTGGCACCCGCACGGCTTTGCCCGCAATAGAAAAATTAAAAGGTATTTTGGTTCGCCTGTATATTTACAAATATAGTGTGGTGAATTTTCTCGCCAACTGGCTTGTACCCACGTTACAGTTCCACGTTATGATCATTTCGTATCTCGCCCATTGGCTTGTGCCCATGTTACGGTTCCACGTTGTGATAATTTCGTAATTTATGATAGTTTTTTTCTTAAAATTAGAATAGAAAAAGAACCACATCGAATTTTCGAAACATCGCTTCGAGGGGCACACCCCCATGCTACAAACTAACTTTGTGCCAAATTTCATGAAAATCGGCCGAACAATCTAGGCGCTATGCGCGTCACAGACATCCTACAGACATCCTCCGGACAGAGAGACTTTCAGCTTTATTATTAGTAAAGAAGATAAAGATAAAGATTCTTTCCCATTTTATTAAATTTCTGTGAAAAATGGACTTAAAATTGGAATAGAAAAAGAACAAAATCGAATTTTCGAAAAATCGCTTCGAGGTGCACACCCCCATGCTACATACTAACTTTGTGCCAAATTTCATGAAAATCGGCCGAACGGTCTAGGCTCTATGCGCGTCACAGACATCCAGACATCCTGACAGAGAGACTTTAAGCTTTATTATTAGTAAAAGATATAGATGATCATCTTAGCTTTATGAAACTGAAATTCGTAAGTTGTTTTCCTTTAAAGTTCTTTTTATTTGCTGTTTTAATACAAAACGCAAGTAAATTGATTTACTTTTTATTTCCATTGAAAAAATAATTTAAAGGTTTTCCAACAAAACTCTGCAAGAGTTTGCTGCAAGTTAACTGCTGAATTCCTGGTTTAATTTTATTTTAGTGATATGAAGTATAGTTTACTGAAAATGTTTCTGAACACTTGAAAAATATTAAATAAAGTTTGAAACTGATCGAAATTTTATTTTCTTTGAAAAATATCAAAAAAAAAAAAATGATTATGTATTCTTAGTTGATTATTTACAAGTTAATCATCGCAGCGGCAATCATTCTGAAGATTTAGCTTATTAGGCTGAAAAGTCAAGGGACGTATTTTTTTTGTCTTTAATTTAATCAAATGAATTAAAAAAGAAAAAGAAAAATTAATTTGAATTTTGACATCTTGAATTCAAATTATGTTTTTCGCAATCACGAGTGTGTGTTTGTAGGCGTGTGTGTTTGTGTGTGGGGGGTATGTGTGTTTGTGTGTGGGGGGTATGTGTATGTGTGTGTAGGGGTTATGTGTAGTTTGTGTAGGCATGTGTGTCTGTGTGTTGGCATAAGTGTGTGAGTAGTTGTGTGTATGAATGTGTGAGTGGGGGGGGGGGGTATGTGTATGTGTGTGTAGGCATATGTGTTTTTGTCTGTGTGCAGACATGAATGTGTGGGTAGTTGTGTGTATGTGTGTGTGTATGTTTTTGTCTGTGTATGTGTAGGTGTCTGTATGTATGCGTGTGTATGTGATTGTATGTGTTTGTGTGTGTAGGCGTATGTGTGTGTGTATGTGTGTGTATGTTTTTGTCTGTGTATGTGTAGGTGTCTGTATGTATGCGTGTGTATATGTGTATGTGTTTGTGTGTGTGTATGTGTATGTGTTTGTGTGTGTGTATGTGTATGTGTGTAGGTGTATGTGTTTGTGCGTGCGTGCGTGTGTAGTTGTGTATGTATGCGCGCGTGTGTAGGACATGGATGGAGACGGCTTTCGCTATAGGAGCAGCATCGTGAGGAGCCCGTCGACGGTGATGGTGCGGAGGGTGGCGGTGGGAAAAATCAAAAGACGCCAAAAACAGTCAAATGAGAACAATAAGCAATCGTGATAGCTCAAAAAAAAAAGGAAAAAAAAACCACCGTTACTTAAGAAAAAGAAATTTGTAATAAATACCTAAAAGTTGATTGAACAATGTTTGAAATTGAAATATATTCAATCTGATTGACAGTTTCATTGCTTTTTTGCCATTAGTTTATTAATTCATATTTTAAGGAGTTGTCTTTCGTTCAATTTTAATGCATCTTTCATGGTTTTTATTGCCTCTAATTTGTAGAATTAGAAAATTGAGCCATTTTCTTTCAAAATGTGTTTGATAATTCACTGTTTGTTTATTTTAGAGGTCTTTTTTTTAGTTCTTTCAAGTCCTTGATTTTTTTATGAAGAAATTTCTGTGAATCCTGTGTTTGCAATCAAAAAAGTATTTTTGTGTACTTATAACAGTTATTTATTAGATTACGTTAGATACACGGAGTTATCAACTAGAACGCATAGAAATTCAAAAAAAGAAAAGAAACTAAGATATAGCGAAAATTTCTAAGCCTGGCTACAGTGCATAGTTACAAAAAATTAGTTTGTCAGCAACAAACTCGAATCATTTGATTTCTTTTCTTTTTATTTTACTTCCGTCGAGTTACAATGTAAACAAGTCTCCAATTACTAATATATATATATATATATATATATATATATATATATATATATATATATATATATATATATATATATATATATATATATATATATATATATATATAAATACCTTATTCGCACACTTTTAGCAAGTTAGTGGGACAAACAAAAGAGCAACTCAATGGCGTTCAGCTTAAAATTCTCATGGCAGTGCTTTTTTTCTGTTGTTATTAATGCATTTCTTTAATTTTGTGAATGACATATCTTTTTGTATTTTATTGATTCTTATCTTCACCTTTTATTATTTTTTTTTTTGCATACCATAAAACTTTTTGCATCTTATTGATTTCTTTTTTCCCTTTCGTTTTATCTGCTGCCTATTTTCTCAATTTGAATTATATTTTATTTGATATAATGTTATTTCATTTATTTTTAGTGTAATTTTTTTAGATGACTTAATTTAATTTATTTATTTTCACTGCATTGGTCATTTATTTATTCATTTTTGCTGGCAATAAACCCTTTTTCTTCTGATTAGCTATTTTTTTTTCGTTTTATTTGCTTATTTATTTCTTACTAGTGGTACCGCACGGCTTTGCTCGTAATAGAAAAATTAAAAGGTCTTTTGGTTCGCCTGTATATTTACAAATAATGTATGGTGAATTTTCTCGCCAGTTGGCTTGTGCCCGTGTTACGGTTCCCCGTTATGATCATTTCGTAATTTACGCGTCCGTCTTATGAGAATTTTGTTCTTAAAATTGGAATAGAAAGAGAACTTATTTACTTTTTTTATTTATTTTATTATTTGTATATTTCTACAAGCGATATTTTTTTTGCTTGGGTGAGAAAGGAAGATAGGATGTTTCTTTTTATCAATGAATGAAGCCAGTGACCATTTGTTTTCAATGTTAAATCTACCAAATTTCATCGAGGTAGGGTGGAAACCTCCCTTCGAAATCGAACACGAGAACCAACCACGCGTCTAAGCACAAGCAGTGCGGCAAAGACAGACCTTTTCCCCGCAGTGACACAGTGCAGGCAGAGTAACGACATTTACAGAGTTGATCTGTTCTAGCAGACAAAAGGTGTTGGGGCACGATATGCTTACCTTCGATGTCGATATTTTCAAAACATCGACCTTTTAGGGTCGATGTTTCTTTCTAACATCGATGTTTTGTAGTTGAACCAAAAGTATCCTTAGAAATGAAAATTTACAATTGTGATGAAAACTTCATTATTAATCAGCTGTTGCGACATTGGAAAGAGTTTTCTGTAATGGGGTTGTTTCTTTCAGTCAAAAGTAGTACTTTTTGTCACTGAAATTGATATTATAAAAAAAAAAAATTTGAATTTTGACATCTTGAATTCAAATTATGTTTTTCGCAATCACGAATGTGTGTATGTAAGCGTGTGTGTTTGTGTGTGGGGGGGGGTGTTTGTGTGTACGGGGTATGTGTGTTTGTGTCTGTGTGCTGGCATAAGTGTGTGGGGGGGGGTATGTGTATGTGTGTGTAGGCATATGTGTTTGTGTCTGTGTGCAGGTAGGAATGTGTGGGTAGTTGTGTGTATGTGTGTGTATGTATACGTATGTGTATGTCGGCATATGTGTTTGTGTCTGTGTGCAGGCATGAATGTGTGGGTAGTTGTGTGTATGTGTGTGTATGTATGCGTGTGTGTTTGTGTGTGTATGTGCTTGTGTGTGTAGGTGTATATGTGTGTAGGTGTATGTGTGAATGTGTTTGTGTGTATGTGCGCGCGTGTGTGTGTGTAGTTGTGTATGTATGCGCGTGTGTGTAGGACATGGATGGAGACGGCTTTCGCTAGAGGAGCAGCATCGTGAGGAGCCCGCCTGTCCACGGTGATGGTGCAGAGGGTGGCGGTGGGAAAAATCAAAGGAACGTCAAAAACAGTCAAATGAAAGCAATAAGCAATCGTGATTGCTCAAAACAAAAATAACATGGATCCAGAAAAAACTTTCATTTTCCCAACAGTTGTTTTTTAATTAATTTTTTTAAATGTCCGATTTTTCAAGCAAGGCGTGGTCTTGATGACGTCACAAATGATGCTCTTTGGCGCATCTTTCCACCGCATTTCCACGTTATGATAATCAAGCAGCGAATTACAATTGCGCCCTACGCTTCCTATTAACCCTATCGTTTTATAATCATCCAAAAAGTCAGGAAGTGCTATTTCTTCTTTCTGTAAAAGTTAAATTAAGACACTGAAATAATTGCAAGGAGCCTAAAAAATGGGGGTTTCTAATGATTTTTTTAAAACTCAAAAGGACGGATTTTTGGTTGAATTTTCAGAAGTTCGAGGCATCAGGTATTTGTTTTATAGCCATCCGAAAATAAGACACTAAAAACATTCCCATAGGTTTTTCAAATGATTTTTTTTTTTTCATGTCCAGGGCTGTCTGGCAGTACTTTAAGGCCATCTAAACAACGTTGGAGTTCTACTTCTGTATTCTGTAAGAAGTAAACTAAGAAACTAAAATATTCCCACTCCCAAGGTTAAGACAAATCGATTGACGTAAGAATTACCAAAATTAACCAAGGTGTTTAGCCCCTAGAACGCCACATAGGAACCGACATACATACATAGACTGCTAAACACATTACCTTCCTTTGCGTCGCGCACGCCGTAGTCGGGTAATAAAATAAAGTATTTCCAATTCGCTAATTCGTTTTTTTGATTGATTTTTTTGCAAATGCCTAAAGGATTTGCTTTTAAATTTAGTTTTCACAAGTTAGAGGTCGTCTGAGAGTATTCAAACAGTCTAGGAGTGGAATTTCTGCATTGTGTGGGAGCTAAATTGATAAAATAAAGTATTTGCAGTTTGACTAATGTTTGTTGATGGGGTTTTTATTGTTTTTTTTTTTTTTTTTTTTTTGCTAATTCTTAGAGGATTTGCTTTTTAAAAGGTTTTTCGCAAGTTCTGGGACATCTAGGAGCATTATATAATCATTCACACAGTCTGGGAGCGGTATATATCTATTCTGCAAGAGCTAAACTGATAACATAAAGTGTTTCCAATTTGCCAAAAAGATGAGTGTTTTGATTGTTTTTTTTTTTTTTTTTTGCAAATGCCTATAGGATTTATTTTTAAAATGGTTTTTTGCATGCTCGAGCATGTATGGGAGTATTTTTAATCGTGTACATAGTCTGGGAGTGTTATTTTTGCATTCATCAAGCTTCAAAATCAGAGTTTAAAAGTTCCAAGGTGGCTAGAGGATAGAATTTTTTTTTGCTACTACCCAACTTCAACTCGCTAACCGCAAACGGCCTCGCAGATTCTCGATTCCAGATTCCCTAACATTCAAATTGTTCATTTTTTCCTGTTTCTAAGTGCCTAAAATACCTTCCCAAAATATGTCACCAGCTCTCCGACTATATGTTTTTAATCATGCTCTTTCAGAAAAAAATATTTTTCAAATTTTAGAAACCACCCCATTAGCTATCTATAGAAGTGGACTTAGATTACTCAATACAGAGAATATTGAATGTTGCTTCCCGAATATAAACATGAGTCTATATTGTTACAAAATCTGTAAATAGTAATTATTGTAGTAACGTAACCTGTAAATAGTTTCCCGTAATGAATATACAACCCCTATACAGTCGGCTAAAGTATACGCCCCCCCCCTATTTCTTTTTTCATTGATAAAATTTCATAACGGTCTACTATTTTCTAGAAGCGTTTGGAATCTTGTGGAATATTTGAGAGATTTCGTTCGATGTTTATAAAAGCGTCCCGCGTGATAAAAAGTTTAGTTTCGATTGAGAATTCGAACTGAGAGCGTATTTGCTCGGTTTATGGCGAGGCATTTCGCAGTGTTGTTTTTCGTATTTGGAAGTAAATACGTGTGTAACCGTTGAGTTTACGGTGTGGTGTGATACTTGTTTAATTGCTGATGATTCATTTAGCAGTTGTTGACGCTCTTTCCTGTACATAGTGTAAATAAATTTGCTGTATTTTTAATCAAGAACTGTGTCGTCCTTTCAAGAAAGTTGGAAGTCTCGCCGGAACCGTTACAATATTATAGTTTTGCGTTTTGTAGCTCACCGCTCTCAATGACTCATTGCTTTAAAAAACTATAAGGTATAAACATGGCCAGTGGCTACTTCAAGCTTACTTTTGCACTTGTATTGTTCATTTCTTTCTTCAGAAAGAAATGAGCAATAATAAAGTGATTTTTTTTGTTGGCACTTGATGTAACTATTATATTGAATCAGTTTTATTCTTCAGTTATTAGAGTTTAAAATAAGTAATTCTTCGAATGGGAGAATAACAGGTGGTCACTACTGAAATTTTCAGATTTTGCAGTAGCCACTACGTGATACTGTCAGGGGTGATTGTGTTCCGGTATTTTACCGAATTTTCGGTATTTTCGGACGTATTTCCGATATTTTTATGACTGAAAATACCGGAATTATGTTTTTTTTTTTTTTGTTATGCTTTTATCTCCCTACCTCCGCAATTTTTTAAAATTATATAATACTCATCAAATATACCTGCAAGAGCCTTAAGATGGACAACTATCCCTTAAGAGGGACAAATGTCAAGATAATTTGCATAACACCAGCTCAAAAGTAACTTTGTAACCCATTAAAAATTTAACCAAATGTACACACACTATTTTGACTCAGAACTATTTAATACTATGGCAAAGGTGCACTTAAGTAATAAGGGTCAAAGATTAACCCCCCCCCCCCCCCACCCTGGTCTCGCTTTGAAACTTTCAGGTATTTTTTGATGAACTCACAATCACCCCTGGTGATACTACTACGAAACATAGATTTTTGCGCAATATCAAACTGGCTAAAGAAGAATCGGTCTTCAGTTCACTTTTTGGTTTTTTGTGATTTTCTTCTTCCTTGAAGTCATACATTTACTATATAATTTATTTTTCAATTCAATATATATATATATATTTTTAACTTGGATTGGCAGCACAATGAGTTATTTCTACGCCCTGCACCCTGAGCCACCTTCCAATGCGCTTAAAAGTACAAAATAGATTTAAAAGTCCAATGATTTTACGCAAATTTACGAATACGAATATAATTTGAGGTGTTAAATTAGTAAAAATAAAAATCTAAAGATTATACTGAAATACTTCAAAACTGAACACTAAACAAAGTATACTTGAATAGTGGTTAAAGTATTATTTTTGTCCGAATCGAATAAAAATTTAGTTTAAATAAAATTATTAAAGGAATGAAAAATCAGTATCTGATATGATACATAGGTAATTCGAATATTTTAATAATGTTCCTTTTAGAGCTAACAGGTCTAATTCACGAATGATATGTGTAATTCAAAGATTACTCTTTAAACATGTTTCGGAATTTTGCTAAGGAATTTAAACGTTTGCTTATTTCACTTTTTTAGTATTTGATTTCCTTTAAAGTATGATAATTTAATTTTAAGAAGATGTTTGCATTATACTCTTTAAGATAGACGATTAAGACATCCTTAAGCATGGTCGTACGACCATGTAATTTGAAGAACAGAGTGCAATTTCTAGCGTCTTAATGTCAGTAAGCAAGACGCAAAGCCTTCCTCAATACCCGTTCCAAATTTTCTCTGACAGCCTGTCATCTCTATTAGCCCTTAAAAAATCTTTTAGCAAAAATCAATTAGTCCAAACAATTCAAAAACTCAGTTCTACTAAAAATTCTAACATCTTTTGGGTAAAAGGCCATTCAAACAACAGAGGGAATGACGAAGCTGATCGTCTTGCCAAATTAGCGGCAGACACTTAAAGCACTATTAAGAGCCATTATTTTGAAGTTCAGACAAGATGTGGCAGTGACCATTTTTGATTTTTCTAATTTTTTTATATGTCAAAGTAGGTCATGAGAAGTGAACATTCTGAAATTTTTAGCCTTCAAAAAAAAATTTTTCGCTCGTTAAAAATTTCCAAAGTTTGAAGTTTTGCATCGCCTTTTTAGAAAAATTCGAAGAGTCGCATTTCAGTGCACTTCAGCTCTTTACAGAAACACCACCTCACGGTTATGTTTATATTTATTGGTTGTACTATATCTAGTAATGATGCCTTCATAGTTATTTTGGTTGGGGGTTGTTGCTTTCTTCAGATAAGGGGTCGTAAAGTATGGATTTTATCCGTTTTCGCTCAAGTTTAACTTGCGTTATTTCCCCCTAAAAGCCACCCCCCCCCGAAAAAAATGTAACATATGCTGAAAGTTTATACTATGAAAAAAGTAAACGGCACAAAATTTGTTTGAGGTTTTAATTTTTTTAGGAGAAAAATACCCTGATATTTTTCAAATTTTCAAAAATTGCGCTTTTTTGATCGCAATTAACTCAAAACAGCATCACTAGGAAAAAAAAAAACCTTTTATATATTAAGGTACCTGGCTATGTGTAAAACATCCTTAAAAAGAAAGCAGCATGGGATCTCTTCTTGTTTTGCAGAAAATAATTTTTTTTGTAGCTCATTTTATGCGTTTTCTCGTACGTAAAACGTGTGTCCAGTATGCAGATTAGATCTGCTAAAACTTAAAGGGATGTAGTAAGAATGTATATATGTGTGTATAAGAGAGAGAGAAGGAGACTAGCAATACTTTATTTTTCTGATTTTTACAAATTGAGGGTATTTTAATTGCAGGTAAATCAGAAAACGATAAATCGATATTATATATATAATATATATATCGCTTTTATGATATAATTTTCTTTCAGCTATCCGTACGCAGTGTGGTTCTATTTACATAGAGTATTAACATAGAGCATAATTCTAAGCCAAAATAGTTGCTAGCAATTTGCCCATTACGTTCCATGTTTGTCAATTCTAATCCTCTAATAAAGTATTTACCTCACTCTAGAAAGCTGTTCTCTAAATTTTATTTTATTTGTCAGAAATTTAAAGTAACTTCGCTTACCAATTCGAGCAACGTTAAAGTTAAAAAAGTGACAGGGAGGCAGAAAATGCTCAGCGTAATCGTAGTGCTTTCCTGAATTCGGGAAGAGACATATGTAATGCCTCAGACTTGAAGGAGAGTCTACTTTACATGGGAGGTGTGAGCAAATCTAAAGTGTCCATTAATGAAATTAATGACGCAAAAACAATATGTAAATTCCAGAAAATCAAAAATATAAATTTAGATCATTCGGTAGAAACAAACAACTCGGGATTAAAAGTATGGCAGTATTTCGACGTCGGTAAAGGAAAGGAAATTTCATTTACAAAAGATGCATTCTTTAAATCTGGTCACTCAGTTATTTCGGAATTCTCTTCTGCGGAATATCAACGTCCTCAAAGCATTGTCAAAGCACAGAAACGACGAAGATTGGACAGAGAGTATGCTGCTTCCTATTTCTGCTCAGAACCATATTGCATGTGCACTTTTCTCAAAAAAGGTGACTACGAACAGCACATTTACTTTGGAAAGCATAGTTACGTAAAAGTAAAGTCAACAAGGAGAAAACAAAGAAGAAAACATTTTGCAAATCTCATGTGAGGGTGGGCTCTCCCAACTCGTAAAAGTACCCGATTTTCATTGAAACAAAAAGAGTTTCTTTATGAAAAGTTCCTTTATGGTGAGAAAACTGGGAGAAAACTGACGCCCGACCAAGTAGAACATGCAATGAGAACAGAGATGATTGAAGACATAAAAATATTCCAACCGAACGAATATCTGACAATAAGTCCAATTCAAGCTGCTTTTAGCCGATATACAAAGCAAAAAAAAAAGCGAATAATACTGATGTAGTAAGTCCCGATAGCCTTTTAGAGATATTTCAAGATGACATAGAAAATAGGCATTTAGAGGAAAGTGAAGCAGATATTGTTCATGAAATTTCTAATATTGCTATGTACATAAATAAGAAAGAATTATTTTGGGATTGATACAATAAATCTATATATATATATATATATATATATATATATATATATATATATATATATATATATATATATATATATATATATATATATATATATATATATATATATATATTGATTTATCGTTTTCTGATTTACCTGCAATTAAAATACCATCAATGTGTTAAAATCAGAAAAATTAATTATTGCTAGTCTTTTTCTCTCTCTCTCTTATACACACATATATACATTCTTACTACATCCCTTTAAGTTTTAGCAGATCTAATCTGCATACTGGACACACGTTTTACGTACGAGAAAACGCATAAAATGATCTACAAAAAAATTATTTTCTGCAAAACAAGAAGAGATCCCATGCTGCTTTCTTTTTCATGATGTTTTACACATAGCCAGGCACCTTAATATATAAAAGGTTTTTTTCCCTAGTGTTGCTGTTTTGAGTTAATTTGCGATCAAAAAAGCGCAATTTTTGAAATTTTGAAAAATATCAGGGTATTTTTCTCCTAAAAAAATTAAAACCTCAAACAAATTTTGTGCCATTTACTTTCTTCATAGTATAAACTTTTAGCATATGTTACATTTTTTTCGGGGGGTGGCTTTTAAGGGGAAATAACGCAAGTTAAACTTGAGCGAAAACGGATAAAATCCATACTTTGCGACCCCTTATCTGAAGAAAGCAACAACCCCCAACCACAATAACTATGAAGGCATCATTACTAGATATAGTACAACCAATAAATATAAACATAACCGTGAGGTGGTGTTTCTGTAAAGAGCTAAAGCGCACTGAAATGCGACTTTTAGAATTTTTCTAAAAAAGCGATGCAAAACTTCAAACTTTGGAAATTTTTAACGAGCGAAAAAAATTTTTTTGAAGGCTAAAAATTTCAGAATGTTCACTTCTCATGACCTACTTTGTCATATAAAAAAATTAGGAAAATCAAAAATGGTCACTGCCAAAATTTCCGTTTTTTGTCTGAAAATAATGGCTCTTAACGACTCAGCTTTGTATGGATTGGCAATACCGATGGGACAACGCGGAGACGAGCAGAGGGTTGCACGCTATGCTACCAACAATCAAGCTCTACCCGCGCGTCTCACACCATTTTCTCAACAGGTCACGGCCCATTTCCTTCATATTTGAATAGATTTAACATTATCGACTCCTCTCTGCTCTTGCGGAGAAACAGGGGACAGCCTCCATTACATCTTTGACTGCCCACTGACAGAAGCCCACCATCTCCGCTGTCCTCCCATCCACAACGCCCGAAGCAGGCACTTAAACTGCGGCATACACTGTTAAAACTACAGGATGCATTCGGCACCTTTCAGGGGAGAAACGCTTGTTCACCAGCGGCACCCAATACGGAGCCGAAATCGCACCTCTCAGTAGGGTGAAAAACAGGCACCTTTTAAAAAATAGACAGCCGGAGTGAAAAAAAGGAATCTTCGGAGAGAGAAATGGCACCCCTTACTATAGATCCTCCTCCCCCCTCCCCCGTATTGTGTGCGTTTTTGAATACAGTTGTGGTTTTTTTTTTTTTTTTTAAGTTTTGTTTTGATTTATGATATTCTTCGTTTTGGACATTTTTCACATTGAACTCGGTATTGGAAATGATTAAAACACGTACTTACAGCATTTGATCATATTTCAGAGTTTTCAACATAGTTAAGAAGTGCTCATTGCTCTAACTCGGTGTTTCTCAACCTCTTTTGACTCACGGGCGCGGTAAAAGCAAATGAAAAACTTTGCGGACCGGTGAAATCTTTATCGTTTTCTTAAAAATTCATAAAATAAATAATATTAATGATAACTCTGGGGCCGTTAAAAACATGTGAAAAATTCAGAGTTCTGACGAGTTTTTTTTTTTTACAAAAAGTAATGTTAAGAATTAATAAAACAATAAATATCTACCCCTTTACTTGGTATCAAAGATCTGTCACAAATCGTTATAATTTAGAGACGAGTAATTATTTAAATAATGTGAGAAATTATACATTTACTAAAACCTTGACGCATTCCGAAAATGAAGCATAGCTGTACTTATGGATTATTTACATGAAGAGCCAAAAATATTCAGGGATATTACAGTTACGGAAAAACACAAAATCGTTTCATAAACGTTAATCAAGAGTAACAAAATAAAATGCACATGAAGTTTTTCGATAGTTAAAAAACCAAAAGAAATTTATAACGCTATCCAGACATTAACCACTAACAGGAAATGATTCTAACACTTGAATGAAAAAGCCAAAAAAAAAAAAAAAGCTAGACTGAGAGAGATTTTTTTTCCGCTAGCTTTCTGTTATAATCTACGTAGCACAAGAATCACTTTTATTAAGATTCTCACTTGTTGATTATTGATATCTTATAGCTTTTTTTTTTTGTGATTAATAAAAGCTGCTTATCAAGAAAATGTATCAGAATGTCTGTCAACACACACGCTTACATATACACACACACTCGTGATTGCGAAAAACATAATTTGAATTCAAGATGACGAAATTCAAATTAATTTCTTTTTTTTTTTTTTTTTTCATGGGGCACACAAAGTGAGAAATGAAATATTTGTATAATGAAATGATTTCTATTGAACTGTAGAAAGTATTTTTGATCAAATGAATCAGTAAATAAAATTTTGGATCAATAAATGTAAAGAAAAAGGAACAATAAAGAAATAATTAAATTACTTAATTAATGTATGAAGAAAAAGTAAATGAGTGAATAATAGAGTGAATGAATTAGAGAATGAATGAATAAATAAATGGAATTACTAAATGAAGGAATGTAGATGAATTATTTAATAGAAAAAAACTTGAGTGTTTTAGTAAATGATTGAGTAAGTAAACAAAATAATAACTTTGCCCCCATGTACTTGACTGATTGTAGAAAATATTTAATGTACAAATAAGCTTAGTATTAACTAAATAAATATTGTACTGCATGTTAGAAGGTCTCAATCGATACTTAAAATGTAAATAAACGAACTTTAACGCGTTCTTTAAGCTAAAAGAACTTTATTATTTTATTTTATAAAAAATAATTTTTGACTTTCAACAATTATTATAATAAGCGTATCAATTTTTAAAAATTGCCTATATTGTCATATACTTTAACATTCGGTGGTATTTTTCCTGGCAGGAATAGACTACATGTGCAACTATATCTGGTAATAGTGTGACAATACATTGTCAAACTATTACCAGATAGGTGGCGCTAAACGCAGAGTAAATATATAACCATTTCGCTTTGCCCCGCTATTTCACTTTGCTCCACATTCCCCTACTACCAAAACCAGCTTCAAGATTTTTATTTATTTTATGGTCTTATTCTTAAAAAAAATGTTAAATTCGTTAACTTGGTTTGCTTTTGTGGTTTCCAAATATTTGATCTATGATTCCGAGACTCGCTCCCGAAGAGCAACTCCGTGCCCCCAGTCCTAGGACGGGCCTGAGGGGTGATGCGCTTCTTTTGTTCTCTGAGGACTGCTTGAGCAGGCAGAATGTTCCCCCTTTGTTCGCCGGGGAGCACAGATCGGCGACTTTTCTTCGAGTGGCCACTTCGTCAGCATTTTGTCTTCGGAGTCGAAAATCTATACACACTCGAGACCCTTAAGGGAAGTTTAATTTTCTGTCGATACCAGGATCACAGTCCGAGAACATGGGGGAAACCAGGGTCAAAAGTATAAAAAAAAAATAATAATAATAATTTGAATTTTGACATCTTGAATTCAAATTATGTTTTTCGCAATCACGAGTACGTGTATGTAGGTGTGTGGGGGTATGTGTGTTGTGTGTAGGAGTATGTGTATGTGTGTAGGTATGTGTGTTTGTGTCTGTGCGCTGGCATAAGTGTGTGTGTGGGGGGGATATGTGTGTGTAGGCATATGTTTTTGTGTCTGTGTGTAGGCATGAATGTGTGGGTAGTTGTGTGTATGTGTAGGTGTCTGTATGTATGCGTGTGTGTATGTGTTTGTGTGTGTATGTGAGTGTAGGTGTATGTGTGTGTGTGTAGTTTTGTATATGAATGTGTGTGTGGGGGGGTATGTGTGTGTAGCCCTATATTTTTGTCTGTGTGCAGGCATGAATGTGTGGGTAGTTGTGTGTATGTGTGTGTGTATGTTTTTGTGTGTGTATGTGTAGGTGTCTGTATGTATGCGTGTGTGTATGTGTTTGTGTATGTGTGTATAGGTGTATGTGTGTGTGTGTAGTTGTGTATATGAATGTGTGTGTGGGGGGTATGTGTGTGCAGGCATATATTTTTGTGTCTGTGTGCAGGCATGAATGTGTGGGTAGTTGTGTGTATGTGTGTGTGTATGTGTGTGTAGGTGTATGTGTGTGTGCAGTTGTGTATGTATGCGCGTCTGTGTAGGACATGGATGCAACCTGGAGACGGCTAGAGGAGCAGCATCGTGAGGACCCGGTCGACGGTGATGCTGCGGAGGGTGGCGGTGGGAAAATAAAATCATAGGAACGTCAAAAACAGTCAAGTGAGAACAATAAGCAATCGTGATTGCTCAAAAAAAAAGCAGTATTGGCCGATATGCAGGTGTCCGGAAAGTCCTTGACACTAAAATATTTGGATTTTAATTAAATGTATCAAGGACTTATACTAATTAGGCCCCTAATACCTCTGTTGAAATTTTAAAAGTTGAAAATATGTTTTAGCAAACATTTGAAGAAAAAGCAAAACTCAACGCATATTAGTTTGCAGGGTTCCTTGATTTAAATCAAGTGATTCTTTTAAAAAATTCATTGATTTAAATCAATTGATTTGAATTAAGTGACTTTTTTAACAAAATCATTAATTAAAATCAGTTGATTTTACTCTTATAAATTAATTTTGCATTTTTAGAATGTATAGCTCTAAATTTAACTACGCTGCATTATACTATCTCAACTTCAAGAGGCAAAACTACATAGATCCCTCTTTCTATGTGTTCAACAGATTTTCACTCATTTCCAAAATTACAGTTTAAAACAAAATAAAAATTTGTAGTTTTTCTTAGAAACCATGACATATATAGTTAAGTAATTGTTCAACATATTATTTTACACTAAAAACGAACATGATAATAGAAACCTTATCTTTAAGCAAAGCATATAACAAAATCACATCTTATCTAAGCATTCTAACGTATTTATAAATCTTAAAATGGTATTGAATAGTTAGAGAAGTTGTCTTAATTTTAAAAGTAAGTTGAATGGATTCATGTATTGGATGAAATATTTTATGTTTAGTTGAGAGATAAATGTGAAGTAATGAATATCTACAAATTATCTTAAAAAAAATCAAAAAAATCTGATTTAAATAAAAAAAAATCACGAACCCTGTTTGCTTGTAACTTTTTCTCCTTTGGAGATGGAATCTTGGGTTTTTGACCATAGGTCAAGACAGATCTGGAGTAAAAAATGTTTTATTGATAGATTTAATGAAGAAAGTAGCGCCTAAATTTCAGCTAAGCCTAAAAATAATCGAGTTAAAAACGCGAATAACTCCCGCCGTAATTAAGTTAGAGCATTGAAACAAATTGCGTAGAACGCGAAAAAATCTCCCCTTTCCAACGATATGCAATAGTAATATGCGCAAGTACCTTTTTTACCCCCATATTTGGGAATTTATGTGAAAATTGGGTCTAAATTGGAATAAAAAACGAACTATTCAACGATTTTTTACTTCCTTTTACAAAAAAGGAAGTATCGTATTCGCGAAAAAATTTTCACCCAAAAATCGGTCTTCATTTCCATTTAGCTCACCCCCAAATGAATGTTGATTTTTTTTTTTTTTCAACCCGACTACACGTGGCTATGTGCCTAGGAACGTACAGACACCCGAAATATCCATTTCGACGATCCCCGAGTTAATTACGACGCGTTTTCTCGTGACGTCTGTATGTGTGTATGTATGTCGCATAACTCAAGAACGGAATGTCCTAAAAACTTGAAATTTGGTACGTAGACTCCTAGTGGGGTCTAGTTGTGCACCTTCCTTTTTGGTTGCATTCGTATGCTGCAAAGGGGGTCTTTTGCCACTTTTTAGGGGGAAATCATTGTTAATTTCGATGTAAACTCACGTGGTGTTATAATTTGGCGGACACTTGGTGATATATCGCCAGTCTTTTGGTCGCCAAGTTTGGCGATTTTTTAAATTTTTTTTTTTAAATCTGGTTTCAATTTGGCCACTGTTTGTGATATTTAGAGAGTAAACTATTGAATCGTATTAAAACTGCCAATAATGAGAAAATGACATTAAATTGAAGTAAAAGGATAGGATGATCGTTTTCTAACCGGTCTGCAAACCTTTTCCGCGCTTAAAGAAATTAATTGAAAATTTCAGCGAAATCGGCCGGGTAGTTTTTGAGTTTTGCGCGTTTAAACACACAGACGCTTTTAGGAGACTTTATTTTGTACTATGTAGAGATATCAAGGTCTCCCTGTTCAAGCTATTGGCAGCTATTCATACTTTTATTATCATCTTTTATTCGGAAAATATTGCTGGGCATTGTTGTTAATAATGTTCAGGCTTTCATTGTTTTATTATTTAATTTGCATTCGCATGATTTTGCGACAATTAAATCCCTCAAAGTCTGTTGTGAGCAACAACAGAATTCGACGATTTTTTTTTTTTTAATGAGAACGTAGCATGGGCTATAGTGTCGTACTGCGAGTGAAAACGTAAAGCAAAGTCTGCCTTTTTACTTCCTTTTACAAAAAAGGAAGTATTGTATTCGCGAAAAAAATTTCACCCAAAAATCGGCCTTCATTTCTATTTTGCTCACCCCCGAATGAATGTTGAGGTTTTTTTTTCAACCCGACTACACGTGGATACATACATGCCTAGGAACGTACAATACCCGAAATATCCATTTTGATTTTCCGAGTTAATTACAACGATTTTTCTCGTGACGTCTGTATGTACGTATGTATGTGCGTATGTGTGTATGTATCTCGCTTAACTCAAAAACGGTACGTCCCAGAAAGTTTAAATTTGGTACGTGAACTCCTAGTGGGGTCTAGTTGTTCACCTTCCCGTTTAGTTGCACTCGGATGTTTCTAAGAGGGTCTTTTGCTCCTTTTTGGAGGGAAATCATTGTTAATTTCGATGTAAACTCAAGTGGTGTTATAGTTTGGCGGACACATCGCCAGTCTTTTGGTCGCCAAGTATTGTCGCCAACTTGGCGACAAATTTGGCGATTTTTTTTTAAAATCTGGTTTCGATTTGGCCACTGTTGGTGATATTTAGAGTGTAAACTATTGAATCCCATTAAAATTGCCAATAATGGGAAAATGACATTAAATTGGAGTAAAAGGAAGTCATGTGATGCACACATCAGCTCGTTATTTATGATACTAGTTCAACGAAAAGAAAAGAGTGGTGCTTGTTTTGTGTGACGTTTAGAACATTATCAATATTTGATTTAGCCAAATTTCGAATAAAATGTGTCAACATGCGGCCAAATATTCTAGGCTATAGAATAGTGAAATAATATCATAGATTTATATTACGCAACTTTTGATAGAAAACATTTTGTTATTTAATGTAGTGTTTTCACATTAAAACAATTTGATTCCCTAGAAAATCGAATATTGACAATTAATTCTAACAGATAATTATCCTAATTTCCAAGTCTCATAAATTTGTAATTAATCTTATCCTCCAACGAATTTGCTCCTCGTTTCGAAATTTGTTGGGGATCGAATTATTTTTAGCAAAAACAAGCATAATAGCTTAGGTTGAATCAGCACATTGGAGGAAGTTGCGTTCAAAAAGAGTTTAATCACTGGTCTAGCCAGGCAAACTGCTTACGGGAGACTCAAGCACGTCGGTCTGTATGCTAGAAGATTAGCAGGTCAACGTAATGTTCAGTGATGAGTCTTGCTTTACTCTTCAGAGTGATTCTGATCAGGTAACAATACGGAGTGAAAAGGGAACTCGTTTCCAACCGCGAAACATTAGAGCACTTTTGATTTTACATTTGCAGCCCCGCCGAGGTTTTTTTAAATTTGTAATTTTAGGCATCTTTATTTATTAAGAATCGCTGTGAGCAAAGTGCTCTAACCATTTTTCTCGACTGAAAACATCATGATAAATGACAAGCTTAAATTCAATAAAAATATTATCGATTTGTTTAACCACAAAAATAAATAAATAAATAAATAAATGAAAAAAAAATATTTTAAAATATCGTATAGCCTTGTAACTGCATATTTGTACTGTTAAACTCCACTTAAGTGACCCACGAGCTGTGACTGCTACTGTAGTGTATGTTACTTCTACTTTATTATTGCTCGTGATTTAATGTACAGTAGTACCTCCTTTAACCCCTTTAGACCTGGTGTCCGGTATACCGGACATACACTTTAAACAGCTGCTAATCATTTAATAATTGATTTAATTAGTTTATTTTTTATAGTTGACTCTGCATTCTACTTATTATAATCTGTGAAATAATCTTTCGTTTTGGGATTGACAACACTGACACATAAGGATTGAGAGACGGAGAGTGGCTCATTTTCCCAACCATGGATTTTCATCTGAAAAGCGAGGTTTTTTTTCCTGATTTTTTTAAAAATATATAATCTTTAATTAATCGTTTCAAACAATTATATTGTGTTTATAATTGTTTGTAGAACATTTTATAACGAAGTTTGTTCGGTATTTTATCGCTTTTGTATATGAAATATTGATTTCAAAAATACAAGTCCGGAATATTGGACGTGCCATAACGCTTTTAATTTTTCTCCTACAAACTCAAAATGTTGTCTATAAGATACCCTTTACCGTAGTACACTGTGTACCAAATATCAACATTTTTGGTCCAATATTTCAAAATTCCGACTGAAGGCGTTAAGGGACGCCTCTGAATGAGGGTAACCGCTTTTTCTGGTCTCAGTCCCATTGAATAAGGACTTCCTCCAGTCCCATTTGCCTCTCTTTAGGAACACTCTACTTAAGGGGGTACTTAGGGGGCAGAGAAGGTTACAAAAAAATTTATGTACAAATGCGTTACATATATTGAATTCATAGGAATTCAAGGTTCCTTTTCTGTCCAAAGATTAACTGGCAAAAGTTTGTCCTGCCTTTGACTGGCAAATAAACAAATCCAGGCAAAGCTCTATAGAACGACCTTCCGTTACTGCGACCCTTCCATTATAGCGACCGATAAATGAAGCCCCATTTCTTATTCCATATTTGTATCTATAGATACAATGTTATTTTACCTTCCATTAAGGCGTCCGAACTGAACCCTTCATTCCAGCACAACGTCCAAAACTAGGTTTCAATTTTTGTATTATCCGCTAGACCAACTACTAGAATACTAATTTTTGAACATTTTTTGTTTCTAAAGATAAATTATTTCCATTGAAAAAAATTATTTGTTAAATTTGGGTCAAAAAAGTGGTGAATACTGCACACAAATGGTAGACATTACGTATTATATATATATATATATATATATATATATATATATATATATATATATATATATATATATATATATATATATATATATATATATATATATATATATATATATATATATATATATATATATATTTTTTTTTTTTTTTTTTTGAAAAAGTCAAAAAAGCGCAAAGTTTCTACAATCGCAGCATATTTTTTTAAACTTATTTTATTAAATTTCTTGATTCTCGATTCTCTTTTAAAACGAAGCATAACTATGAGAAATTATTCGCGCATTCAAAAAAAAAATGACCAAATAACATGCAATACGTTATAACGACCTCTCGTTACACAGAGGTCGTTATAACGAGCGTCGACTGTATAGGTAAAACGATAACAGGGTTTGTGACAAATGCATTGAAAAGAGATAAAATGGAAGGAGTGAGGACTTCCATTTATGAAACCATGACTCCAAGTCACGTGATAGATTTGGAAGCAAAGCAGTTATTTTACCGCCCATTAAAGCGTCCGTGCTGAACCGTTCATCCCGATATAACGTCCAAACCTAAGTTTCATTTGTTTGTTTTTTTATTATCCTTCTGGACTAACTATTCAAAAACTAATATTTAATCATTTTATGTTTCTAAAAGAAAATATTTTCATTGGAAAGAATTATTTGTTGACTATCTGCGTTGCCCGGCTTTGCCCGGTCCACCTTGAAAATAAAATTGTGTCAGGTGACGTATATTCAACAATCAGGAGTAAAAAATAAATTTTAGAAAACCATCATGGTTTCCCTTCCAAACAATGACGACAGATAGTAAAATATTTTTAAGAAATTAAATCCAGAAAGATGGATTTAAAATACGTAACCATGGAAACACAAAATAAAATAAGTTTAAGGAATTAAAATGCGAAAGAAAATGGTTCACAATTTGAATGGAATCGAGATTTCTGAAACTTGATTTAAAAAGGCTTGTAACTTTTTTTCCTTTCGAGATAAAAGCTTATTTTTTCGACCGTAGGTCGAGTTAGATCTGGAGAAAAAAAGGTCGCCATTTTCCAATGGCGTCAAAAAGAAAGATGTGGGACAATTTCTTCACTTTTTATTGATTTAATTAATAAAGAAAGTTGTGCCTAAATTTCACCTCAGCCTAAAAAAATTTGAGCTAAAAAAACGCAAATAACTCCCGTCGCAATTAAGTTAGAGCATTGGAACAAATTGCGTAGAACGCGGAAAATTCTACCCTTTCTAACGATATGTAATATTAATATGTGCTAGTAATTTTTTACCTCCATATTTAAGAATTTATGTGAAAATTAGACGTAAATTGTAATAAAAAAAGAACTATTCATCGAATTTCATTCGAACTGGTCTGCAAACCTTTTCAGGACTTAAATTAACAAACTGTGAAAATTTCAGCGCAATCGGCCGGGTAGTTCTCGAGTTTTGCGAGTTCAAATACACAGACGCTTTTTGGGGACTTCATTTTATATTATGTAGAGATATAGAATCAGAGAAAATATGAAAACCGCACACAAATGGTTGACATTACGCATTAAATTGTTTTGAAAATGTCAAAAAAGTGGAAAGCTTGTTTAATTGCAGCATAAAAAGAGAAAGAAACTCACAAAATGTATCAAAAATTATTTTGCTATTTTCTTAATTCACTTTAAAAACAAAGCATAAATATGAGGAATTATTCGTGAATTTCAAAAAATGACAAAATAACATGCAACGCGTAATAACGACCTCTCGTTATAGCGACTGATTTTGTTTGGACGACAGGGGCCGTTATAACGAGCGTCGACTGTAAGTATTCCAAAATTCTTGCTCAAACCTACATCCATGCTTTTCCCAAATTTTTGAATGCCCCAACAGATAGTGTGTTGCTCACAAGCTTTGTATAGAAAACTTGAAATATGATCACTGTTTTTCACATTGGGAATTACACGACATCAAAAAAATCAAAACTGTTGAAAAACAGTTACAAAACTTTGCTACTGCAACATTTTTCATACAATTTTAATATTAAGTTTATTCCATCTTGAATAATCATGAATTTTATTCAGTTATATGCATGAAACATTTTCCATAATGTATCTTAAATAATATTAGTTTAACTTTATTATAAAACTAGTGGTACCCTCACGGCTTTGCCCGCAATAGAAAAATTAAAAGGTCTTTTGGTTCGCCTGTATATTTACAAATTATGTGTGGTGAATTTTCTCGCCAATTGGCTTGTACCCATGTTACGGTTCCACGTTATGATCATTTCGTATCTCGCCCATTGGCTTGTGCCCATGTTACGGTTCCACATTATGATAATTTCGTCATTTATGATATTTTTGTTCTTATAATTGGAATTAAAAAAAAACCACATCGAATTTTCGAAACATCGCTTCGAGGTGCACACCCCCATGCTACAAACTAACTTTGTGCCAAATTTCATGAAAATCCGCCGAACGGTCTAGGCGCTATGCGCGTCACAGACATCCAGACAGAGAGACTTTCAGCTTTATTATTAGTAAAGAAGATTGTACTGAGTTAACACAGCGTGCATGAATTCGAAGAGGGGACACCTCTACATAATTTTTCTCTATGACAGTGACTTAAAATACTTCAATCGACAGCTTAACATCGTCACTAGAGCAAAGGTATATTTACGATTTTGATGTAGTAATTTCGTATGTTTATTTTTTTCATAAAGATGTGATATACAAATTGATCTTTGTTAATTCATAAAAGTTGAAGGTGAACATTTTATTAGAAGACTAAGACATTTCATAAGTGAAGTAAAACATGCTTACACGATACTTGGCTATTTTTTCAAGTTCTATGATTATTGCTTTTCCCTCCACCGCACTCTCAGCAGCAAAAGACAGTTTGTCTAATTATTATTTAATTTTAACTATTTAAAAATACAAAAGTAGATGTACTATATTAAGTGATTGCGTTGAAAAAAACCATTGTTTAGTAAATCACAGTTACGATATTGTAAAAAGGGTCATCCATACAAGCAATTGATGTCATGCCTTGAGGCAAGAAAAGTTCATGAAATTGTGACAAGAGGAAGAGTGAGGATGACAAAAAGTGACATCACACAGCTATTATAACAATATGTTTATAAAAAAATATGACATGTGACAAGAGGAGTAGTAAGGTGAAGTGTCAATTATTGAGAGGATCTACTGTATTGCCAAATTTGGCCTGGTTGCTGCAGTACGTAAGTATCCAAGTACAGTCAACCCTCATTTATCTCGGTTAATTCGTTCCAGACTTGACCGCGATAACTGAATTTCCGCGAAGTAGGATTCTGTATTTATAAACCGAATATTTTCCTAACTAGAGCGCAAAAACTTACTTAGTACAATTTAAATAGGTTTTTTAACATAGTTATAGACCCCTAGACATAAAAACAGCACCCTAAGCCACCATTACATTTGCATTACTTAATATATCACACAAAATATGAGAAAATGAGATGTAATAGATATCATATAGTTATACTATCTGCTTCTTTACTAATAATAAAGCTGAAAGTCTCTCTGTCCGGAGGATGTCTGGATGTCTGTAGGATATCTGTAGGATGCCTGTGACGCGCGTAGCGCCTAGACCGTTCGGCCGATTTTCTTGAAATTTGGCACAAAGTTAGTATGTAGCATGGGGGTGTGCACCTCGAAGCGATTTTTCGAAAATTCGATTTTGTTCTTTTTCTATTCCAATTTTAAGAAAAAAAAATATCATAAGATGAACGAATAAATTACGAAATTATCATAACGTGGAACCGTAACATGGGCACAAGCCAATTGGCGAGATACGAAATTATCATAACGTGGAACAATAACGTCTTTACAAGCCAATTGGCGAGAAAATTCACCATACATTATTTGTAAATATACAGGCGAACCAAAAGACCTTTAATTTTTCTATTACGGGCGAAGCCGTGCGGGTGCCACTAGTTGGGAAATAAAACTACACACACACATGCATTTCTTACACACTACTATTAATCTATGAAAATAGCTTAACTTTTTCGATGAAGATTTAATTGCCAGTTAGTGACCGTATGTACCCCCGTTCTTCTTCATTTATCCTCATTAAAGGCATTGCGCATACAACTTAAAAAGCTAGTACACTGTTGAACACCATTCACAGATTTATTTATCCTCTGGTGATTTATACTTTCCAGTATTAGTGTTTAACGGTTAAAATGAAATAGTGATTCGCTACACTTTTTTCGGCGATTTTATACCTCCACTCCCTCAACCAGTACAACTACAGCCCCTCAGAAGAGCTTACCATACTTGAAAGACATACTTTGTTATTCTTTTGTAGGAAAAGGTTTATACGAGTGCATAAAAAAGGCTAATTACTATACAGTCAAACCTTGATATCTCGAACCTCCTTATCTCGAAACCCTTGATGTCTCAAAAAAAAAAAAAAAAAGAAAGAAAAATTAATTTGAATTTTGACATCTTGAATTCAAATTATGTTTTTCGCAATCACGAGTGTGTGTGTGTGTAGGCGTGTGTGTTTGTGTGTGTGGGGGGGGGTGTTTGTGTGTACGGGGTATGTGTGTTTATGTCTGTGTGCTGGCATAAGTGTGGGGGGGGATATGTGTATGGGTGTGTGGGGGGTATGTGTATGTGTGTGTAACCATATGTGTTTGTGACTGTGTGCAGGCATGAATGTGTGGGTAGTTGTGTGTATATATGCGTGTGTGTTTGTGTGTGTAGGTGTATGTGTCTGTAGGTGTATGTGTGTATAGGTGTATGTGTGTATATGTGTGTGTATGTCGGCATATGTGTTTGTGTCTGTGTGCAGGCATGAATGTGTGGGTAGTTGTGTGTTTGTGTGTGTATGTGTTTGTGTGTGTTGGTGTATGTGTGTATAGGTGTATGTGTGTATAGGTGTATGTGTGTATAAGTGTATGTGTGTATGTGTCTGTATGTATGTGTGTTTGTGTGTGTGTGTGTGTGTAGTTGTGTATGTATGCGCGTGTGTGTAGGACATGGATGGAGACGGCTTTCGCTATAGGAGCAGCAGAGTGAGGAGCCCGCCTGTCCACGGTGATGGTGCAGAGGGTGGCGGTGGGAAAAATCAAAGGAACGTCAAAAACAGTCAAATGAAAGCAATAAAGCAATCGTGATTGCTCAAAAAATCCTCAGCATTTTCTATACAACCCCTATGTATTTTCCATAGTTATTTCGAAATTTATTTTTTGAAATCCTTGATATGTCGAGATTTTTGCACAGAAGCAAGTTTCAATTGTCGTTTTTCAGTGGCAACTTTTGTAGTAAAACCAGTTCTAGGGACAACTTAACTGCTTAACGTTTATCATTCCTTTTCGAGGAAATGTTGTGAATAGAGGATTTGAGCAAGATGATAGGGGAGTGTTGGTATGAGGGAGGTGCTGTATTTCCCCCAGAGTTTAGAATCTTTGTGCATTTGTTGTCCACTTTGAGGAAAGGGGGTCGATTTTTCGTCCATTAATTTTCAAGCGAAAACAGAAAATGCGTTCCTCATTTTCATCATTTTGCTTTTCTAACTCCTACAAAATGGCCGTGGAGAACTTTTTGAACGTGGGGTTACTGGTTGAAGATAAAATTAGAATTTAAAATTTTTTAGGTGAAAAAACCAAGTTGAAATTGTTGTTCATTTCAAAATCTCATCCTGTGCACTCTCGACAATTAGAAAATTTCCAATTAAAATATTGAAGACTACTTTATTGATCGTGATTCGAAGGGGGTCCCTAGTATGTATATAAATGCATATGGTGTACGTGTGTGTAATTGTGAGCGTAAGTAGTGTAATTATTTTAAAACCTTGATAACTCAAAAACTCGATATCTCGAACTTTTCCCCCCCTCCGGAGAGATTTGAGATATCGAGGTTGTACTCTATTTGAAAAAAAAAAACGAAAAAAACCGTGATGTAGTGAAGCCGCGAAAGTCGAAGCAGGAGGGACGACTGTATTTCGATACTTCACCACACAGTATACGTAGGGGTGATTGTGAGTTCATCAAAAAATACCAGAAAGTTTCAAACCGAGAACGGGGGGGGGGGGTAATCTTTGGCCCCTATTACTTAAGTGCACCTTTGCCATAGTGTTAAATAGTTCTGAGTCAAAATATTGTGTGCACATTTGATTAAATTTTTAATGAGTTACAAAGATTCTTTTGAGCTAGTGTTATACAAATTATCTTGACATTTGTCCACCTTAAGGCTCTTGCAGATATATTTGACAGGGGTGGTTCTGTTTCGGTGTTTTACCTAATTTCCGGTATTTTCGGACGTATTTCCGGTATTTTTATGTCCGAAAATACCGGAATTATGTTTCTTTTTGTTGTGCTTTTATCTCCCTACCTCCGCAATTTTTTTAAATTATATAATACTCATCAAATATGCCTGCAAGAGCCTTAAGATGGACACCTATCCCTTAAGATGGACAAATAAATATCAAGATAATTTGTATAACACCAGCTCAAAAGTAACTTTGTAACCCATTAAAAATTTAATCACATGTACACACAATATTTTTGACTCAGAACTATTTAATACTATGGCAAAGGTGCACTTAAATAATAGGGGCCTAAGATTACCCCCCCCCCCCCCTCCCCCCGTTCTCGTTTTGAAACTTTCAGGTATTTTTTAATGAACTGAAATTTGGTGAGTATTATATAATTTAAAAAAATTGCGGAGGTAGGGAGATAAAAGCATAACAAAAAAAAAACATAATTCCGGTATTTTCGGACATAAAAATACCGGAAATACGTCCGAAAATACCGGAAATTCGGTAAAATACCGGAACACAATCAACCCTGATTATAAGTGAGGGGGTAAGGGGTACTAAATAAAGTTCGTGTTCAGTAACACAGTCGGGTTCTGGTTCTGGGTGTATATGAAAGTGTCCGTCCGTCCGTCCGTGCGTGCGTGCGTGCGTCGGTGCGTCTCGGGATGCTGCGTCGGAATGGAAGCTTCCCTGGCGACCGCCTCGACTGGTGAATGAATATCGATTGGGAGGAGGGAGAGAGAAAAAACAGCCCGTCTCCATGGCAACGACCTACATCCGTCCTCTGGCAGCGGGGAGGGGACTCTCCCAGATCACGCGGTCACGGCTCTTTCGCGCGCACTCACTTTTACTCTCGTCTCCAGCCTCCTCCCCCCCCCCCCCGCCCCTCCCGAGAAATAGTGTATCTCATCTGTCTGAACAAGCCCGTCGCGGATAACGAGATGCCGGATGATGGGGAGAATTCGGTGAAATGTGCGAAACGGTAGCGTGTCCGAGGTGCTGGATTTCGGGATGTATCCCCCCCCCCCAAAACATAGGTTTTCCTTTTTTGACCGCAGGAAAGAAAGTGAGACTAACCCGAAATGGGACTGTTCGGCGCCGCCTCTTTGGCGCGAAGATTATTATTTTAATCATATATTGCTTATAAGTTTCATAAAGAGTAAAATAATGTATTAAAAATGATTTTAAGATGAATTTTTGGTTAAATTTACATATTTTCTGCTTCTTTTCTTCCCGTAACTGTTCTATAACGCTAAATTGTTGACAAACTATTTAGAAACAGTAAAAATAATAATAATCTCCCTCTATATATAACAGCGAATGATAGAGTAACGCTCCTGACATCACCAACAATGAAACTCGCGCCACCGCACGATCATTTGATAATATTTTTTAATAACGTTTGACATGCAGTGAAAGGCTTCATTTTGGCAGGGCTGAACTGGATCCGACAACTTAACTGTTTTACTGGTAAGACAGTCATCTTAGAGGAATGAAGAAACGAAAAAGTGGTCAATAATGAACACCACCTACTGGAGTTTAGGGTTCATCCGCTGGAATTAGGTTTGCAATTTCAACGATCAAAATATCACCAAACGGGCAGTGGCTTCGTTCAATGTAGAAGCCATTTTCACCCGTCATACCTTCACGGGCGATTTTCTAGTTACAATAAATAAACAATAAAAATAAATTTAAAAAAAATAATTTGAATTTTGACATCTTGTATTCAAATTATGTTTTTCGCAATCACGAGTGTGTATATGTAGGCGTGTGTGTTTGTGTGTGGGAGGTATGTGTGTTTGTGTGCAGGGGGTATGTGTATGTGTGTAGGGCGTATGTGTATGTGTGTGTAGGCTTGTGTGTTTGTGTCTGTGTGCTAGCTTAAGTGTGTGGGTAGTTGTGTGTATGAATGTGTGCGTGGGGGGGGGATATGTGTATGTGTGTGTAAGCATATGTGTTTGTGTCTGTGTGCAAGCAGTAATATGTGGGTAGTTGTGTGTATGTGGTGTGTATGTTTTTGTGTGTGTAGGTGTCTGTATGTATGCGTGTGTGTATGTGTTCGTGTATGTATGTGTTTGTGTGTGTATGTGTTTGTGTGTGTATGTGTGTGTGCGTGCGTAGTTGTGTATGTATGCGCGTGTGTGTAGGACATGGACGCAACCTGGAGACGGTTTTCGCAAGAGGAGCAGCATCGTGAGGAGCCGGTCGACTGTGATGCTGCAGAGGGTGCTGGCGGGAAAATAAAATGATAGCACATCAAAACAGTCAAGTGAGAACAATAAGAAATCGTGATTGCTCAAAAATTAAAAAGTAATTAACAATTAATCTGTCACTCGATTATCAAAATTCAAACATTGTCCAAAATTTGCCTGATTGTTCATACGATAGTTGTCAATAATTAATTTTCGCTTTTTAGTTCGTTCAAAACGTGTTTTCACGTGGAAAAAAGACGGTGATTAAATAACGTACTGCAGCTGATAGGTTTTCACCATTGTCATGCCATCGTGACGAACGTAACATTCGGAAACGCTGTTTCGTTGCATAACATGAATTTTAAACGTCTAATAATCATTTACTTGTGGTTTTGCGGAATTTGTGAGCGAATAAAACTTTTGTGTGCTAGTCATTCAATAAAACACAGTATAAATCACTTAAATTGGTTTTTGAAACTGAATTACTATAATGTGACGAATGTAACATTTTTTTGCAATCTTGAATTTGCAACATGAAATTCAGATCTCCTTTTACCTAAAGTTTTGGTAGATGTTATTGTAACGAGTTGATGTGTGCATCACGTGACTTCCTTTGACTCCAATTTAATGTCATTTCCCCATTATTGGCAATTTTAATGTGATTCGATAGTTTACTCTCTAAATATCACCAATAGTAGTCAAATTGAAACAAGATTGAAAAAAAAAATTAATTTGAATTTTGACATCTTGAATTCAAATTATGTTTTTCGCAATCACGAGTGTGTGTATGTAGGCGTGTGTGTTTGTGTGTGGGGGGGGGGGGGTTGTGTGTACGGGGTATGTGTGTTTGTGTCTGTGTGCTGGTATAAGTGTGGGGGGGGGGGGGTATGTGTATGTGTGTGTAGGCATATGTGTTTGTGTCTGTGTGCAGGCATGAATGTGTGGGTAGTTGTGTGTATGTGTGCGTATGTATGCGTGTGTGTTTGTGTGTGTATGTGTTTGTGTGTGTAGGTGTATCTGTGTGTAGGTGTATGTGTGTACAGGTGTATGTGTGTAAAGGTGTATGTGTTTGTGTGTGTGTAGGTGTATGTATGTATATGTGTGTAGGTGCGTGTATGTATGCGCGTGTGTGTAGGACATGGATGGAGACGGCTTTCGCTATAGGAGCAGCATCGTGAGGAGCCCGCCTGTCCACGTTGATGATGCAGAGGGTGGCGGCGGGAAAAATCAAAGGAACATCAAAAACAGTCAAATGAAAGCAATAAGCAATCGTGATTGCTGAAAAAAAAGCGCTAAATTTGTCGCCAAGTTGGCGACAAGACGTGGCGGCAAAAATTACTGGCGATATATCGCCAAGTGGCCGCCAAATTATTACACCATTTGGGTTAACATCGAAATTAACAATGATTTCCCCCCAAAAAGGCGTAACCCCCCCCCCCCCTAGAAACACCCCGAATGCAACCAAAAGGGAAGGTGCACAATGAGACTCCACTGGGGGTCTACGTACCAAATTTCAGCTTTCTAGGACATTCCGTTCTTGAGTTATGCGACATACATACACACATACGCACGTACATACAGACGTCACGAGAAAACTCGTTGTAATTAACTCGGGATCGTCAAAATGGATATTTCGGGTGTCTGTACGTTTTTTGTAAAAGGAAGTAAACAGATTTTTTACCTTCCCTATTTTTTATGGTGTAATAATTTGGACAACACCAAATGTAATAATTTGGGTGCACCATTGTGACGAAAGTAACCGTGACGAACGTAACAATGTAGAAGCAATTTTTTACCCATCATACCTTGACGGGCGGTTTTCTAGGAGTTATTTAACAAGGATTCACCGTTTTATGGACAGTAATCGGTAATCTTCCAGATTTTGCCGATTAATCGACGGGAAAATATTTTTTCATTAAAATTAATTTAAGCATTTAGCAGAAGAAAAGTAGGTGGTTGTGATTGGTTAGTTTGTCTCGCCTCTCCTCAAACTTTTGAGGCAACAATTCTATACATTTTTTTTTCCTTCAGTTATTGTATTTATTCACTTCCAATTAATCCATAATCGTTCGATCGCTTTCTGCCTATTAATCGATAGTCGGCTTCAACCGATTTTGTTTATCCTTATCAAAATATCTCTAGTAAATGCTATCTACCAGCTGGGTGAGTTTATATTCATGTTTGTTTCTTCTTTATTTGTATGACAACCGTATGAAACATTCGCACTTAAAATTGAAAAAACCCGTTTTTTTTTTTCTTTTTAATTTTTTCAAAAACTATCAAAATGTGAACTGTTTGATTGTTTTTCAGATGGACCGATGAAAAAAAAAATATTTTTTTTATTGACTAAGTTTGATGAAGTATTAAGGAAGTTATCAACCGACAAAAACAGACCCTTGATAAAAATTTAAAATAAGTGATGATGATGATAGTACCCACGGTGAATTCAGATTTTAATTTGTTGATTTTACGATGTAAAAACGCTATCCCACTAAGGAAAAATTGGCGTCGTTTTTTTTATTCCTCCCCCCCCCCTTTTCAAAACTGATCCACTGATTAAAGAATCAATCAGCAATTCAACAGGTGATGCTTTTTCAATGATGAACATCGGAGGTTTTTCCCACGACTCCCCTTCCCTTAGTAAAAGTTAATCATGACTATTAGACAAAAATAAATGTAACTCATGTACCGGCAGTGCTGCAGTTGGGGAAAATATTTAAGGGAACTCACCTTGGGGTTTGGGGAGACTCACCAAGGGAAAAGGGAGTTTGAAACCCATTTGAACGCCATTCGCCTTATTTTTGCAATTGAAAACTAAATATTTCGGGGGACGGTGTCGTTGTGTCCCCCCTCCCACCCAGGGGGCGTGCACAGAAATTTTGGGGCCCGTCAAAAATGACTTTTACCCGTCAAAAATGGCACCCCTCCATATTGTTTACCTCTACGTCCCTACATGAATTTCACCCTTCATTTCAAAAATATCGGGATCCATTTCGCCCGCTCCCCCTTGTCCATCGGTTCGGATTAGAGGACATGTTCACGTGTCCTGTGCATGACAACAGTTAGAACGAGGCTAGAATGTTACAAACGAGCTGATGTGTGCATCACATGACTTCCTTTTGCTCCAATTTAATGCCATTTTCCCATTACTGGCAGTTTTAATGGGATTCAATAGTTTACTCTCTAAATATCACCAACAGGGGCCAAATTGGAACAAAATTAAAAAAAAAAAAAAAAAAATTTGAATTCTGAAATTTTGAATTCAAATTATGTTTTTCGCAATCACAAGTGTGTGTATGTAGGCGTGTGTGCTTGTGTGAGGGGGTATGTGTATGTGTGTGTAGGCATGTGTGTTTGTCTGTGTGCTGGCATAAATGTGTGGGTAGTTGTGTATATGAATGTGTGTATGTGTGTGTGGGGGGTATGTGTATGTGTGTGTAGGCATATGTGTTTGTGTCTGTGTGCAGGCATGAATATGTGGGTAGTTGTGTGTATGTGTGTGTATGTGTGTGTGCGTGCGTGCGTGTGTGTGTGTAGGTGCGTGTATGTATGCGCGTGTGTGTAGGATATGGATGCAACCTGGAGACGGCTTTCGCTAGAGGAGCAGCATCGTGAGGAGCCGGTCGACGGTGATGCTGCGGAGGGTGGCGGTGGGAAAATAAAAGCAATAAGCAATCGTGATTGCTCAAAAAATCGCCAAATATGTCGCCAAGTTGGCGACAAAACTTGGCGACCAAAAAACTGGCGATATATCGCCAAGTGTCCGCCAAATTATAACACCATTTGAGTTTACATCGAAATTAACAATGATTTCCCCACAAAAAGGGCACAAAAGACCCCTTTTAGAGCATCCGAATGCAACTAAAAAGGGAGGTGCATAACTAGACCCCCACTAGAAGTCTACGTACCAAATTTCAACTTTCTAGGACTTCTTGAGTTGTGCGACATACATACGCACATACATCCGTACGTACAGGACGTCACGAGAAAACTTGTTATAATCAACTCGGGGATCGTCAAAATGGATATTTAGAGTGTCTGTACGTTCCTAGGCACATATCCACGTGTGGTCGAGTTGAAAAAAAAACTCAACATTCATTCGGGGGTGAGCAAAATGTAAATGAAAGCCGATTTTTGGGTGAAATTTTTTTCGCGAACACAATACTTCCTTTTTTGTAAAAGGAAGTAAAAAGAGAGAAAAGATTTGCGGCGGAAAAATCGTTTATTGGATTAACGGTACACATATAACAGTAGAAAAACATTATATTAATAACCATACGATGCTGCTCAATACTCTGCATCATGTGCAAATGAGTCAAAGTTTTAAAAATTCAACATAAGTCATTCATTTTTTTTCCCCGAAGCAATATTTAAGTGTTACCATTGCTCTCGTTGAGTACTGTCTGACCACGGATTGTATGGAAAGACAAACATCCGTTTTACAGCCGGAAATGGACGAATCTATTATTTTCTAGCGATGCTAGCTTTTGCAGAAGCAGAGTCTCACTCAAATGAGCGGAATACCGGCATCAAATTTTTACTTTTCACCCTCATTCAGATAGATTCGTCTCATCTGGACGTTGGGAAATTCCATACAATCCGTGGTTGGACAGTAGAGGCTTACAATTTATGTGTCTTACCCTAAAACCACCAGTTTTTGAAATTTGAAATATTCCTATTCCGAGTCACAACTGACTACAACTGTATTTATGTCGATGACTGCATACTAAGTGCCTTGCCTCCATTATTTTATATACCGATAGATGGCAGCACCATCACCGGATCGAACAGTTATTGAGAATTTAGAACTAGTCCAGGAGCTAATAGCTACCCCCAGAGGTATCGTTTCACTTGGAGGACATTGAGACCACGAGCCTATTTAACGTCGCCCAGTCCCCTTTAATGACGACGGTGGGTCTTCGACCATCGAGGTTCGAACCCAGGACCCTTCGGCCCCGAATCCGACACTCTACCGATCGGGCTACCACGGCCCAACACTTGAGCTAAAAAAATGAAATTTGCGCTCTAGAGGGCGGTGCGAAGTGCCATTTCGTCGGTGTTCGGACTAGCGAACGTTCGGTTTACGAGGTTCCGGATTATAAATATGTTTTTCAGTATATGAGTGTATAAATAGATATGCACGAGTGACGAGCTGTCCTGCGACTCATGTGTTGGTTCTCTTGCAGGAGGCGTACAAGGCGTGGGTGTGCGCCATGTTCCTGCCCCCCCTGTCCGAGGAGGGGGGGCGGGGGGAGCTGAAGCCGTGCCGCTTCCTCTGCAGACGAGTGGAGCAGAGATGCCCCTACTTCCACCCCAGCGTCAAGGACCAGTACGCCGGGGAACGGGTATTCAAGTGCATAGGTGAGTTGTTCCTTGTTATCCTCTCCTTTCTGTTATTGTATGATCACACTGCCCTTAGTCAGAACTCAGAAACATGCTCTACGTAGTTAGAAAATATTTACCCCCTTCCCTGCAAAAAAAAAAAAAAAGGCCAAATGAAAATACGCATTGTAATTTAAGAATAAAATGAAAATCTTCCTCCCTCGAGACAAAAAATTTTATTATAAATTACTTTTAAATAAAAAAAAACCGCCTTCAAAAAATACCCAGGAACTAAAAAGCAAAAAATATCTTATTACACTTACATTCTATTTCTTACCCAAACATAGAAATGAAATTTATTTTACAATTCCGGTACAGAAATCAACTAAACTAAACCCCGAATTATAAAATAAACACTGATTTAAATGACTATACGATGAATTATTTTAAATACCTAACTAATTATATACGATCTCTTCATTTTTAATAACCTTTTGAAGTTGGGGCCTCCTATAAGCAACTACATAACGTAACTGAAAACCAACCGAATCCTGAATTAAACACTAATTTAACTATACGCGAAATGAGTCTTTAAAACTAAACCTACTCAGTTACGTTAGGTAGTAGTTTATAGGAGGCCCCGACTTCAAAAGTTTATTAAAATTTTTTTCAATTTACAAAGTTTGAACAGAACAACGTCTGTCGGGTCCTCTAGTATATATAAGAGCCGATCAGCTTAAGACCAGCTATTTTGAATCGGCGCGCGTGTTTGATTAGTTGTCTTTTATGGCAAGTTATCGCTCTAAGTGATTGTTCACTGCGAGCAATGTTATTAACTCGACGTTAAATCCCGGTTATCACAAATTTGCCATTTCAACTGCGCTTGCGCGCGGACTTGGCTTTTTGGGCTTTCTGTTATAAGATTCCGTGCTGCTTGTTTATATTTAGGCTGAGCGAGAGTCCCACCAAATTAATGAATGCGTTAGAATATTTTCACAGCGATTTCGTGATATATTATATGAAACTACGGATATGAATAACTGATAATCTTAAGAGAAAAATGACACTTCAATATTTATTAGTTTGGAAATATTTATTTAACATAAATGTAAAACACGTTGTTTACTTCAAAAATGACTGGAATATGAGTACAGAAATCCGTCTTTTGCGGATATTTTACGTTAGGCGTAAACAGCTTAATCTTAATATATAAAAATGGAGTTTGGTAAATTTGTTCCCTAAGATCTCAGAAACTACTCGGCAGATTTGGCTGAAACTTTCACCGTTTGTTCAGTTTGGTACTGGGAAGGTTTATAGACCACTTCGAAAAAAATCCGAGTGATAGTTCCCTTTTTATTCCAATTTTAGTCCCAATTTTTGCATAAATGCCCCAATATGGGGATGGAAAAATACGTGCACATATTAAAATTATGTGTCCATCGAAAGCGCTTATTTTTCTGCTGAAGATGGCATCTGTTAGAAAGTTCTAAGTTGTATGAAAAACGAGTTATGGGCTTTTTTTGTTCCATGTTCGAAGGCTTTCCTCAACCCAATTCATTATTTAGTGTATCATCTCAACTCCCAGTTCATAGTTAGAATTGTTGAATGTTTTTGTGTTTCGTCTGACTGTTTGAGGCTTTTCTCAAGTCAAATCTTAAAGTAACGTTTTTTCCCCAAGATTGGCTAATAATAACTATAGATTTCGTAGATTATTTTCCATTTAAACGGAACTTTAGTGTAATTAATAGGTTTTTTTTATTATTTGTGCTGATTGGATTTTTGAATCATTATCCAATCTGACAGCAGAAACCTCGCCAAAATTTATGCAGAAAGATTTCAGTAGCGGATGCATTTGGCAGTTTTTTCAACTGTCACGGTTTTTGAAATCAAAGACTACGTAATAATGTTTGTCAGCTTTCACCATGTAAACAAAATATTGTCAACAAAGAATCTTTAAAAACTTTTTTTACTGTAAAATAATCCAGAAACTAAATTAGGCAAATCCATAAACAGCACAAAAACTTCATTAATGTGAATTTGTGCACAAATTTAAACCATCGCCAAATTTTACTACTTATTTTGGAAACATTACGGATGAAATTGTTTAGCGCCATTTTATGGTGACCAAAAAGTATTTTAGCATATGGCGACAATATCTCTTTAACAAAAATCAGTAACATACCGTTTTACAAAGTAAGGAGGGAGAGCATTATCCAAGGTATCCCAAAACGATTCCCGCAAATTCGGTAATATTTTAAATCGCACCTAGAACCTACAATAATTGAGATTTTCCAAAATAACTAAAGCAAGTTTAAGGGGATCACGGGAGCGCGGCTACATTTTTTTAAACAGTTCGTTCTTCAATAGACATACAGAGAAGCTAAGACTCAATGTTAAAAAAAATAAATATTAACTGATAAATCTTTTTAAACATGTGATGTTTAATTTCATAATTTGGAAATTCTTCAAAATTGTATACGCTTAAATTTCGTGTTTTCGTTTCTAAATGAATACTATTTTGCTCTTTTAACTTACTGCTACTTTAGTTTTATGAATAAGGAAGAAGCTAGATTTTAAGTCACGTCAAAAAGGTGTGTTCTAAGTTCTTTCACTTAAAACAGAAAACAAATGCAAGTAACGATTGTTTCTGATAATTATTGCTAACCCAGGCAACGCCGGGTATTTTTGCTAGTATTATACATTTGTATTTAGGTTGAGGATTCGGCTTTGTATTAGAAGTGATGCTGCCATTCTAGTACGCTCTTGTGAGGTTAAAAATTTGGTCCTGAAAAGGGACAGACAAATCAGACACCGAATCCATTAAAAATTAAGACGCAAAATTCAATCTTTACCGAGGCCTAAAAACCAAATCAGAGAAAACGTTGAGATTTCTAATTTTTATCTGTTGCTATCTCATATTTATTACCAAACTTAAAATGTTTGTAATTAATTTTAGCAAGAGTTTTGAAATCAGCTAAGTCCGAGCGCAAGCCGCAGTTGAAATGGCAAATTTGTGATAACCGGGATTTAACGTCGAGTATATTATTAGCGGCGCACTCGTGAATTGTTTATCAAATAAAATATTATTTTTGGCCAATTTGGCAAAACCGGAACCCAACAATAAAAAAATCCTATCCAAAATGGTCAAACTTAAACTGAAGCATTGGCCTAGTCTGATCTAAGGCCCCTACATATAAGAGCCCACGCATCAGCTTACGATCAGCCATTTTGGATCGCAGAAGGTGTTTGAGTGGTTGACTTTTATGGCAAGCAAAAAATGTGGGGATCTTGCATAAAAACTGGATTGGAAGGCTTCTGCAAATGGCAGGACAAAAACTCCTCTCTGCCACATTTGTGGCAAAAACTGGCAGAAACTTAGACAATAACACGAAAGTAATGACTAACATACACTGAATAATGCACAGACCAAACAATTAAATATTAACCAAAGTACAATTTCATTACAGTAACAGAACGAAATTCTCTGTTATCAAGGAACTAGCAAGATATTGTGAAACTTACATCTGTTGTATATTGTATTAAACTGGTCCACCATGTAGGGACGGGGGTAGTTGTAAAAATTTAGACTGGAAAAATATGTTTCAGAAAACAGGGCTGAACTTTTTTTTCCGAAAAGCTATGATTTGATAAAGCAAGTTACAAAACCTGGGTTAATCATCCTCATCATTGTCACTGGTTCGACAACCTGTTGCGGAACCTGGCCTTTTTGATAAGTTTCATCTGGTTGGATTTATTTTTTGCCAGACTTCTCCAATTTGAGGGTTTGATAGTTTAAAGTCTCCTTCCAAACAAAACTGCCGAAAAAAAACTAAAACATTGCCACATTGCGTTCTACGTGTGTCTGTTGACGTAAACACAGGCAGTTTGTTATGAGAATTTATTAACGCATTCGATGTGTCTTGGATTGTTTCAGCAACAAAAAGTGTTTCGTCTCTTAATGGTATTCTCGAGCTCCTCAAAATAATGCTAATTTTCATTATTTCCCTCTAAAAAGTGAATTGACTATCGTAAATGGCGCGAAATCCTAAACACAAAAAAACTCTGGATTAACAAACTTCGCATTTGCAAGTCTATTCGAAGCTTTTTTTTTTGGAAGAGGATAACTTTATACCAGGTAAATTTTTTCATTGTTTTGTGTGAATTTGTAAGAATTTAGTTTTTTTTTTAATTTTAAGCTTAAAGAAAGATAGTATGCAAAATATTTTCTTGAATATATTATCGTAGAACGGAATGAAAAATGTTTAACGCTGAAAATTTTTATCGCCAAAATAGTGCGATTACAGTTTAGGGTTATAGTTTTAGTATTGTGCGTGCAAAGAACACTTAGCGAGATTTTGCATGTCAGTTGTAAACCATTTTTCTTTTTTATCATGTGTGGATTAAAATGATAGAAAGATTAACAGAATTCGATAAGTTTAAAGAAATAATGGAAGATCAATTAAAAGGAAAACTACTGCCATATATCCGTGATAATTTTATTGATGATACATGACAAAATTAAATCATAATTCATAAATTAGAAACATACGAAACCAAAAAAATTAAATTAACCGATTCAGCAATTTGAGAAATAACTCAGCTGCAACTGTAAAACAATTAGCGCTAAACAAACAAAACAAAGAACTTTCATCTTCTTCTTTTGATAACACTGATAAACAAAGATTTATTTACATTAAATATTTATGGTGTTCATATGGCTACAATAAAAATGTAGTTTCATCAAGAATTGATAAATTTCGAATTCAACATCGTGGAAATGACTGCTTTAAACTACGAACTACGAAATTTGTATTAATTTCTAATGTTTAGTACTGCTTCTTGAATTATCATTTCTTTTTACATGGGCCAGAATATCCACAACATTTGAAAATTGATTTAAAAAGAATAAAACAAAAAAGTCATGCATACAAACAAAAATGACTAGGCTTATTAGCATTTTCTACGCTACGGCGTGCGTTTGTTTTACCTTTTTCATCCGCCATTAGACGGTGGCTGCAGTGCCCCTATAGTTTGTTGGAGTTGCGAATTACTTGAACTTTGAAGTGGTTTTACTTTAAGTATACCTCATCTATATATATAAAAATGAATGTTTGTCTGTATGTCATCCATGAACTCAAAAACTACCCGGCAGATTTGGCTGAAACTTTCACCGTTTGTTATTTTTGGTACTGGGAATGTTTATAGACCAGTTCGAAAAAAATCCGATCGATAGTTCCTTTTTTATTCCAATTTAAGTCACAATCCATTGGATAAATACGAATAAAATGATCGGCTGAAGAAATGAATTCGCGTCTCATTGATAAGATGTTGCCATTTTTCTTGAGTTTGAACAAATAAATTCTTTCTTTATTGTTTTATGGCTTTTCATGCAACGGGGGGGATTTAAAACTTTTTCTATTTGATATTTTTAGCGATGGATTGATCTTGCAAACTGCGTGAGTACAAAATTCGAGTAGAGTCACTGGATACCTGGACCGATTATCATGAAAATTGCTATATATATATATGTATTTTTCCACGGAGAAGGTGCATAACATGCTCATTGAAGCCACTCGCCACCAGGTGGCACTGCAGAGTAGCAACTTCTGCCCCGTTCAACCGATTGTCATGAAAATCAGTATAATGATGTATTTTTTTTGTTGGCGTAGCAACACGCGTCGGGTACAGCTAGTAAATAAATATATTTTTGATTCCCGACACAATAGGGGAAGTTTAACGTGTGTATCTATGGCACCGTAGTTCTTAAACGGATGAACCGATTTTGATCTTTCTTTCTTTGCTCGAAAGGAGACTTGATCAAGAGTGTTTTTAGCCCGGTATCATCCTCTTGGGATCTTAACTACGGGAAACATTAATTAAAAACGACAAAAATAGCACATTTTTCGCAATTTCAGAATAGAACTTCGGCATACTTGCCGATTGAGATCCTGAGTACCATTCGAAAGAGGAAAGTTTTCTGCTTACAACGGAGTTGGTTTGGAACTTACCAAGTCATACAGAGTTGGAATTATATAGCCTTTTTTACTAAATTTGAAGTATACTTCTAAGACATATTCACGCGGTTGGTAATGATTTTATTGCTGCACATGAGAAGCCTCAGTAATTTAAAATGTTTATCTGCTTCCATTTTGTATTTGTCAACAAATTCGCAACTCCAACGAACTATAGGGGGCGCTGCAGCCACTCTCTAATGGCGGACGAAAAAACTGAAACAGACGCACGCTGTAACGAAGAAAATGCTAATGAGCCTAGTAAATTTTGTTCGTATGATTTTTTCGCTCTATTCTTTTTGAGTTAATTTTCAAAGTGTTGTTGATATTCTGGCCTACAAAGAAAGAAACGAGAATTCAAGAAGCATTACTAAACGTCAAATATTAAAGCAAACTACGTAGTTCGTAGTTCTAAGCAGCCATTTCCACGACGTTGAATTCGATATTTATCAATTCTTGATAAAAGTAAATAATAATTGTGGCCTGACAAGAATAACAACTAATGTTAGAAAATTTAATATGACATTACGAATTATTATCAAAAGAAGATGATACTTTTTTGCCTTGCTTGGCTAGCGCTTATTGTTTTGCATTTGTAGCTGAGTTATTTCTCTCAAATTCCCGAATCAGTAAATTTAAAAGTGTTCTGTTTCGATGTTTAAAATTTCTGAGTTATGATTTAATTATGTCATGCTATGCAAATCATCAACAAAATTCTCATGGATATATGGTGGCAGTTTTCTTTTCAGTTGATCTACCATTATTTCTTTTTACTTATCGAATTCTGTAATCTTTCTACCATTTTATTCCACTCATGATAAAAATTAAAAATGGTGGAATGGTAAACATGCGGAATTTCGCCAAGGCTACTTTGCTCGCACAATACTAAAACTATAACCCTAAACAAATTTGGCGAAACCTTTCAGCTGAGAATAAAAGCAATAAAGTAAATTCTTTCTCGGTTAAACATTTTTCATTTTGTTCTACGATAATATATTCAAGAAAATATTTTGCATACTGTCCTTTCCAACTAAATGCTGCTGTAAAATATGGTTACTTAAATTAATTTAAGATTTAAAAAAAAAACCATATTCTTACAAATTCACACAAAACAATAAAAAAATTTACCTGGTATAACGTTATCCAAGTTTGTTAATCCATAGTTTTCTTGTGTTAAGGAAAACTAACATTATTTTGAGAAGCTCGAGAATACTACTAAGGGACGAATTAATTTCTGTAGCTGAAAGCAAACTAAGACACATCGATTGCGTTAATAAATACTCAGAACAAACTGCCTGTGTTTACGTCAACAGACACACGTGGAACGCAATATGGCAATGTTTTAGTTTTTTCGGCAGTTCTGTAAATCACCGCAAGGTAGCGTATTCGAGCGTTGGAGTTGCGAATAAAACACTTGCGTTTGGTTTTAGTAGTGTAATGTGGGGCAAAGTGAAATGGTTAAATGAGTGATCTTTTTCAAAGTGAACAAATTGAAAATTAGAGCACAATGTAAAAATCATTGTACTTTATGAAAAAACTTGCATTGAAACATTATTTTAAATTTTTGGCAATAAAATTGCGCCTTCAAAAAAAGTGGAAAAGTTTCACTTCTTTTTTTATGGGCCAAAGTGAAAAATGAGATATTTTTCGAATGAAATATTTTCTATTCGATTGTGAAAATTATTTTTGAACAAATTTAAGAGCGGATAAAAAGATAATTGAATAAATCTTAATATATAAAAATCAATGTCCTGAGATAACATATATATATATATATATATATATATATATATATATATATATATATATATATATATATATATATATATATATATATATATATATCAACGCACAGCCGAAACCGCTGAAGTTTCAGACTTGAAATTTGGCAGGCATGTCCGCATGATTACAAAAGTAACCACTAAGAAAGGATTTTTCGAAATCTCAATTAGTTCGGGAGAAATTAATTAAAACCCCTTAATTTCTGCGAAATTAAAAACCTGTCATTGAAATTCAAATCCCTTATTTTCGGAGGCTTTCCTCCATTCAAATCATTATTCGGTACTCCATCTCAACTTTTGGTCGATAGCGAACTATAAATTTGATATTGTTTTTGTTTCTCACGTGATTCTTTGAGACTTTCTTCAAGTCAAATTTTCTGCCTTTTGTTTTCATTTTTTCCAAACTAGAAACGAAGTTTTTAAGAACATCATCACAGGCGGACTATCCTTTTGAAGTTAGAAGAGTGCAGTTTCCTGTTAAAGTTTGTTTTGCAATAACCATTAATTAGTCACAAGGACAGACATTAAAATTAGCAGGGATCGATTTAAGAGAAGACTTTTTTTCACACGACCAATGTTATGTAGCTTGCTCCAAAGCCAGTTCATCAAGCAGTTTAATAATTTTAGCACCAGAAAAAAAAAACTAAAAATGTTGTATACAAAGAAGTTCTAGCTTAAACATAGGTATAACAAAATGTGGCTGACCTGTGTTTGCAAAGATAATCAATACTTTAAAAGGATCGTTAATAACAGTTAAAGATCGGTTGAGGACAAGGGCATATATATATATATATATATATATAAGGAGTCCAGGGTCTCCGGGATCCTCCCCAAATTAGAAAAAGTTATAGGTAATAAGTAATTATTATAGGAGATTTTCGAAACTAGGTGCACCAAGCACTGTTAACCCCTGCTAATTCCATTACCCGAGCAATGCCGGGTACGGGAATGCTAGTGATAATATAATAAAACAATTAAGTAATGCACGAGGAAAAATTAATGAGTGATTAAAATGTTGAATGAATAAGAAAATAAGTGAATGAATGAATTATAAGTGTAAATTAAATAAAGAAATGTAAATAAACTATTTAATAAACGAATACATAATATAATAGTATATATTTATTGAAATTATTTAATACGAATACGTAATAAATAAGCTAAATATTAGCTAAATAAATACCGCACCGAATAGTTGAAGGTCCCAATTAATGTTTAAAATGTTAAAAAGAAGAACTTTATCATTTGAAAATATCAAATTAATTTTTGACTTGCAACAAAGTATTACAATTTGAGTATCCATTCTTGAAATTTACGTGTATTACGATATGCTTTGATTACCAGAGGTAATTTTTCTTGACTGCAATAGCCTACATATGTTACGACATAGTTAAAATATTACTAGGTAAGTGTCACTAAAAGCGGAGGAAATATTTCACCATTTCACTTTACCCGCTATTTCATTTTGCTTTTGCGCCTATAGCAAAATTTAATAGCTCTGACTATCATCACTTTTTCTTATTGTTTCGAAAAAGATTAGATACATTTAAATTTTACATATATTCCATCCGCTAGGTTTTTATTCAATAAATGGGGGGCAGTCGCGATCGTTTTTTTTTTTTTTCATTAATCATTAATTCTTGTCTGTCATAAGCAAGTCAATCAGTATTGCCAGATGGTCAAATCCAGATTTCCCCAATTCCCTTCCAACTTTTCCCCAAAAAGCGATGTTTTCTATCAAAATTCCCCAAATTCAAAAATTATTTTTCCACTAATATTTTCATAAAATGAATCGATTTCCTCTGATATTTTTGTCTCTTAAAAAAATATGTTTTTTTCCCAAATAGCCAAATTTTCTAATAAAATTCCCCAACTTTTTTTTTCCTCCCATTTTTTTTTTTTTTTTTTTTTTGTCTTCTGTATCTTTTTTTACCTTTACTAATAATAAAGCTGAAAGTCTCTCTGTCAGGATCTCTTTGACGCGCATAGCACCTAGACCGATTTTCATGAAGTTTGGCAAAGAATTAGTTTGTAGCATGGGGGGTGTGCACCTTGAAGCGATTTTTTTGAAAATTCGATTTTGTTCTTTTGCTATTCCAATTTTAAGAACATTTTCCCGAGCAAAATTATCATAAGATGGACAACTAAATTAATAAGCTATCATAATGTGGAACCGTAATGTGGGCAAGCCAATTGGCGAGAAATTCATCATACATTATTTGTAAATATACAGGTGAACCAAAATACCTTTTAATTTTCTACTAAGGGCAAAGCCGTACGGGTGCCACTAGTTATAAATACAAGCACCTGACCGAGAGATAAGAAATAACGAAATATTTTTTTTCTATTCGCATTTTTTTACTCTGCTTCTGTATGTACGTTTAAACTATGATTTTTGTATATACTACATACTTATTTAAGAACATTCTTCATCACACTTTGTTTTTGCCTGTTTCACGTATCAACTAGTTACTCACGCAGAACTATTAATGCGAATTCCGTAGCATAATATTCCACACAATGCGAAATGCGAATTCCATAAAGTTGAGCAAAGCTAAACCAACGTTGTTTGAATGTAACTACCAGATCTCAAGACGCAAATTTAATCACAATTTTTTTTTCCTGACGTTTTTTCCCCCAGGTTTTCCCCTAAGAAAAAAAAATTTCCCCTAAGAATTCCCCTCAAAACCCATTTCCCCAAAATTTCCCCAGAGAGCACCAGATTTCCCCAAAATGGGGAAATTTCCCCCAATCTGGCAACACTGAAGTCAATTAGATACGTGTCATTAAAAATCTATTGTTCTAACACAGATATTTATATAACACTACTAAATGATGTAAACAATTTTAATTTTGTCTTTTTTAGTCTTTTTAGACTTTTTTTTTTCTTCAAAATCTGGTTCCTTTTTCCCCTTTCTTCTTAATTAACGCAATCGTTGTGTCTTGGATTGCTTTCAGCAACAGAAAGTGTTCGAGCTCCTCAAAATAATGTTAGATTAATGTTTTCATTATTTCCCTCTAAAAAGTGATTTGATTGAGAAATGATGAAAGCGCGTTAACACCAGAAAACTCTGGATTAACAAACTTGGATAACGTTATACCAGGTAAAAATTTTATTGTTTTGTGTGAATTTGTAAGAATATGGGTTTTTTTTAATCTTAAATTAATTTAACAAACCATATTTTACATATTTTTAGTTGGAATAGACAGTATGCAAAATTTTTTCGTGAATATATTATCGTAGAACGAAATGAAAAATGTTTAACCGAGAAAGAATTTATTTTGCTGCTTTTATTCTCAGCTGAAAGCTTTCGCCAAATTTGTTTAGGGTTATAGTTTTAGTATTGTGCGAGCAAAGTAGCCTTGGCGAGATTCCACATGTTTACCATTTCACCATTTTTAATTTTTATCATGAGTGGAATAAAATGGTAGAAAGATTACAGAATTCGATAAGTAAAAAGAAATAATGGTCAATCAACTGAAAATAAAACTACCACCATATATCCGTGAGAATTTTGTTGATGATTTGCATAACATGACACAATTGAATCGTAGCTCAGAAATTAGAAAAATCGAAACAGAAAAATTTTAAATGAACCGATTCGGGAATTCGAGAGAAATAACTCGGCTACAAATGCAAAACAATAAGCGCTAGCCAAGCAAGGCAAAAAAGTATCATCTTCTTTCGATAATAATTTGTAATGTCATATTGAATTTTCTAGCATTAATTGTTATTCTTGTCAGGCCACAATTATTATTTAGTTTTATCAAGAATTGATTAATATCAAATTCAACATCGTGGATATAGCTGCTTGCATTAATCTTTGACGTTTAGTAATGCTTCTTGAATTCTCATTTCTTTCTACGTGGGCCAGAATATCCACAAGACTTTGAAAATTAATTTAAAAAGAATAAAGCGAAAAAATCATGCATACGAACAAAATGTACTAGACTTATTACTATTTTCTTCGTTACCACATGCGTTTGTTTTAGTTTTTTCGTTCGCCATTAGTCAGTGACTGCAGTGCCCCCTGTAGTTCGTTGGAGTTGCGAATTACGTCTTTTCGATTCGCTTACTTCTCCTTTCTAATTCGTAAACTTTAAGGGTTTCGATTTTAACGGAAAATCTTAGTCTCAACTCAATTCAAGCCCGAGCTCAAGAGCAAAATATATTACTAGAGACCACGAATATGAAAGCGACTTTTCAGACGTACACAACTGCAGTTTTGCAATGCTCAGGAGCCCCTTAGCCCTTACGGCTCTGCAAGTGGGTACAAGTTATTTTGAAACCCGGGGAAGGGGTGCTTTTTGATCCAAGGGGAGCTCATAATGCGTTTTTAATCTGTTTCTTTTTAATGGACGATTTAAATAATATTTGCTTCGCAATCTTATTTGATTCGCAATCTTCGGAGGTTGGTGAGTGGTAGCGAGCAGGGGGCCCCCTAGTTTGAGAAAAGAAAAGAAACGTGGGTGATGGGGGTGGGGAGCTAGTGTCAACTATACTAAAATCTGAATTGATATCTTCATTATCTATTCATCTACAGTCGAGTCCCGACTTACGCGAGGGATGCGTTCCAAGACCCTTCGCGTAAGTTGAAATTTCGCGTTGTGGAAGAGGGTATGTGTAAAAACTTTTATAAACATACCCATACGATTAAAGACTCTTGTAAACACCACCTCAAACTGTTAAAAACCATTTCTTAACTATACATTACTGTTTCATAAATTAAAATATGAATTTTTTTTAATTGTATTTATTAAAAAAAACGTTTTATTTAACATAAAAAAACTACTACGATGCACAAAATCAGTGATCAATGGGGAAGAAAGACGTAAAAATAAACCACTACGGTACGTACATTATGTAGTCAGAAAAACAAATGCACTACAGTTGTTGAAACTTTCTCTTTTTCCTTCTATCTTCAGTTTTAAATGAAACAGCGCTCTTAGGTGTTATTATATTTCATCAACTTTACCATATAGAATGAAAAAAATAAATGGAAAATGAGCAGAAGTTATTTGTATAAGCGATGTTCAGACTAGTATGGTGTGGGAACTTTCGCTCTCAGCGATGCCAAAGCGATGAAGGTCCATTCACGAAAAAAGTGCGATTCCCTTCGGAAAATTTTCTTGTTGCGGGTGAAGAATTCGGGTTAGGAATAAAATTCTTTACCGGGGAAAAAAATCGCGTTATAGCCATTTCGCGTAAGTCGGATGGCGTTGTAGCGGGAGTCGACTGTATACTGATATCTCCATCCATCTAAATTGTAATATTGTTGGATTGTTATCCCGCCTTGCCTATCCAAAAATTTACAATGTGGCATTTTGAGCAGAAAAGGTTGGAGACCCCTGCTTTAAATGTTAAGATAAAGTTCCTCTTTTTAGAGTTCAGGTCCCTTTTCTCCCTGGGAACAAATTAAAAGTCTGTTAGGAGCTTAGAGCAAAAATTAGGAATTGGAGGAAGCACATGCTATCATTTGGTTATGAGCATGGTTGGCTTTCTGCCGGCAGAAACTGGTTATAACCGGTAAAAACCGGCAGAAACTGGCAAAAACTTAAAAACGTCTTTAATAACTCAAGTAATTAGTAAATGGTATTTGTTTAAGTAAACTAAAAATTTAAACATCATTTCATCATTTAAAAAATGAAATCCCATGCTAGTTCCCTTGATTTAGTTCAGAAAAGGAACTTTCCAATTACAGATGCTCGCAGTATTTTTATTAATTTAACAAAGGATAAGAAATCATACAGGGGTGCTCAGGAAAGAGGAGTGACATGCAGAATTGAACGGGAATTACTGATTGTAATTTGCTCACTATGCTTCCTCTAAATTGTTTGTGATTGAAATTATCATGTCATGTGCTTAAAGAAGAAAGGCCCAGAATTTTACTTGCCTAAATTTTGTACCTCATATCACAGCTTTGCAAAACAAATTGGCCCCATTTCTCAAAACTTATTTTTCGAGTCAAATTTTTGCCACAACCCCAGTTACTACATATGGTGGACTAGTTATACAATAGATGAAAGTTTCACGAACATTGCTTGCTCCTTGATGCATTGTCTGCTAGCTCTTCTGTTTTGAGAATATTCTAAAATTTCTCATTTGTTCGTCGTCAATTGAGAACCTGTTTAGATTTTTAAAACCACCTTTTCTAAGAGGCAATTGCAGGGTCCAAACAATGTAACATTTGATTTTGAATTGTGATAATTTTGTAATAAAATTACAGTACTTTGGTAAACAATTAATTATTTTTTCCATGCATTTTCTGTTGTATATCGAGAATTAATTTTTCATTTTGTGAGTTTTTGATAGTTTCTGCCGCAAAGTGGCAGAAAGTGGTTTTTGCCATGCCGGTTTTAACTGGTTTCTACCAGTGGTTTTAACCGCCTCGGCAGAAACTTGCCAATCCTGGTTATAAGTGGCTGAAGTAAAGATCCCAAATCACATAGTTCAGCTGCGACGAATTGAAGAAACGTTTTACGTGAAAAGAGCGAAAGAAACGGGATATTTAGACACGCGGCAGTGTGTCAGCCAAGTTCGGAAATCAGGCGACACATCTGCCAGTGAGTATCTTACACGAACCAATTCAAGCTACTTTTGACTCCCTCATTTCTCAAAAACTATTAAATCTACGTGCTTGAAATTGTGTACGTTTAATAGAGCTGCATAGCACACCTATAATCCTAAATTTCATGAATGTACCTCTTATATTAAGTAAATTACCGCCTCATTAGCCTGGGCAAAAGCTCTTGGCTTCCTTAAGAGGTTTTCCATCTCCAGCTCAGTTACTTTCCTACGCCGGGCTGATGAGTGCTGCTAATAACCACGAAACTGCAGTCCTCGGCTGGAAATGACTGAGCTGGCGGTGTATTTCATGTACCTCTTATAGTTGTGAAATTTTTAAGATCTGAAAAGTGCCATTTTTTACACAGACTCACTCACTCATCAAAATGTTTACGAACTTCCAAGCGTCTCACATACTTGAAATTTAGCATAAAGATAGATACTCATGCACATGTAAAGAGAAAAATCTAAAAAATCAAAAAACTTCATTAAAATAGCAAAAAACTACACTATTTTTTATGAGCATCACGGCCTAATCATTTTACCACGAGAATGCGAAATATAGAACCCCTATAACTGGAGAGGCCGACGCAACCGCCATTTTGGAGCAAGCGTACAACAGGGAAAGTTACCTTTATTGGCAATCGTTCGCCAAACAGGGAACGAGATAGTAGGAGAGCGAAGGTGAACATTGGCGAAATTTTAGAAACAGTTGGCGTCGTTTCCAGGCTGTCAGTCACTTCGCGGGCTATTATTAATCCATTTCTTGGAACTACTTTGATATACCCCCCCCCCCCCCCCCCCGCAAATCGGAAATTTGGCGACTTTTTTTTCTCGCCAAGCAAAATACCTGGTTTTGGCGTTGGCGCAAAATACCTGGTTTTCAACAACACTATATACGGTAGGCATATTGAAAGCTAAAAGATAAAAATAATTAATAGAAAAAAATGTAATTGGAAAAGACAACCAGATTTGCGGCAAAATACAGCAAGTCAGAATCTTCTTGATCACTTCACAAAGAAATGGCGAATGAATGAAATGGCGCTATATATATATATGAAATATATATGAAATCCAAAAATTGTTGCCACAAAACTTTCAAAAAAAAAAAAAATTACTCAAAAAATTGTACAAAATACAAGAAAATACTAAATTTGGCAATAGCAAAAACCTAAAAGCTGAAAAAACCTAAACTGGCAACACCAAAATAAGAAACAGCAACCCTAAAAAGTCCGTAGGGAGTGCCAGATTTGGCGCGTAATTTGGGGGGGGGGGGGCTATATCAAAAATATAACCATTTCTTCTTTTCTTTCTGCATCTGCTGGAAATCTGAAGAGCTGAAAACCTTTTTTGGAGCTGTTTGCACAATTTACAGCCGAACAACCACCCATTTGACTCAATTTAACACCATGCTAATAAAATGTAAACATCAGCATTAGGTACATCGGTACATTAGGAGTTATGATATTAGAAGCTAAATTTGTATCTTTATGCTCATTAGAAGTAACGCAATGCTATCGCTACGAAGCACTGGATCAAATTTGCTCCAAGATGGCGGATGCGATAGCTCCTCCACTATAGGGGCCTTAGCAAAATATTTCGCCAAATAAATCAAAACAGATGGGCTCGTCAAACGTTGCCAAAACAAGGTTGTTGAAGTTTTAAATTAACAATTTAATTTCTAACCAAAATGGGGATTTAAACGACACTTTAAGTTCCGCTAAAATTTAAAATGATCCATCAAATAATTAAAATTACAAATCTAGAGCTAAGCCTTTAAAATCAAAAATAATCAGCTTTAAAATTTATAAAAACTTTAGATTTTACCATTCGGAACTCCAGCGCTCGAATACGCTACCTTGCGGTGATTTACAAAACTGCAAATGAAACTAAAACATTGCCACGTTGCGTTCCACGTGTGTCTGTTGACGTAAACACAGGCAGTTTGTTCTGAGTATTTATTAACGCAATCGATGTGTCTTAGTTTGCTTTCAACTACAGAAATTAATTCGTCCCTTAGTAGTATTCTCGAGCTTCTCAAAATAATGTTAGTTTTCATTATTTCCTTAATAATTGGTGAAAGCGAAAATACTGGATTAACAAACTTGGATAACGTTATACAAGGTAAAAAATTTTATTGTTTTGTATGAATTTGTAAGAATATGGGGGTCTTTTTAATCTTAAATTAATTAAACTTACCATATTTTACAGCAACATTTAGTTGGAATGGACAGTATGCAAAATATTTTCTTGAATATATTATCCTAGAACAAAATAAATAACCGAGAAAGAATTTACTTTATTCTTTTTATTCTCAGCTGAAAGGTTTCGCCAAATTTGTTTAGGGTTATAGTTTTAGTATAGTGCGAGCAAAGTAGCCTTGGCGAGATTTCGCGTTTTTAGTTAAACCATTTTTAATTTTTATCATGAGTGGAATAAAATGGTAGTAAGATTACAGAATTCGATTAGTGAAAGGAAATAATGGTCAATCAACTGAAAAGAAAACTACCACCATATATCCGTGAGAATTTTGTTGATGATTTGCATAACATGACACAATTAAATCGTAACTCATAAATTAGAAAAATCGAAACAGAAAAATTTTTAAATGAACCGATTCGGGAATTCAAGAGAAATAACTCGGCTACAAATGGAAAACAATAAGCGCTAGCCAAGCAAGGCAAAAAAGTATCATCTTCTTTCGATAACAATTAGTAATGTCATATTGAAGTTTCTAGCATTAATTGTTATTCTTGTCAGGCCACAATTATTATTTAGTTTTATCAAGAATTGATAAATATCGAATTCAACATCGTGGAAATAGCTGCTTAGAACTACGAACTACGTAGTTTGCATTAATCTTTGACGTTTAGTAATGCTTCTTGAATTCTCATTTCTTTCTACGTGGGCCAGAATATCCACAAGACTTTGAAAATTAATTTAAAAAGAATAAAGCGAAAAAATCATACGTACGAACAAAAATCACAACACTTTTAGCATTTTCTTTGTTACCATGTGCGTTTGTTTTAGTTTTCAAGTCCGCCATTAGACAGTGACTTCAGTGCCCCCTATAGTTCGTTGGAGTTGCGAATTGAGAAGGATTTTATCTATCTTCTTTACTAATAATAAAGCAGAAAGTCTCTCTGTCCGGAGGATGTCTGGATGTCTGTAGGATGTCTGTGACGCGCATAGCGCCTAAACCGTTCGGCCGATTTTCATGAAATTTGGCACAAAGTTAGTATGTAGCATGGGTGTGTGCACCTCGAAGCGATTTTTCGAAAATTCGATGTGGTTCTTTTTTTATTCAAATTTTAAGAAAAAAACTATCATAAATTACGAAATTATCATAACGTGGAATCGTAACATGGGCACAAGCCAATTGGCGAGATACAAAATTATCATAACGTGGAAATGTAACGTCGGTACAAGCCAATTGGCGAGAAAATTCACCATACATTATTTGTAAATATACAAGCGAACCAAAAGACCTTTAATTTTTCTATTACGGGCGAAGCCGTGCGGGTGCCACTAGTTACTAATAATAAAGCTGAAAGTCTCTCTGTCTGGAGGATGTTTGTAGGATGTCTGTGACGCGCATAGCGCCTAGACCGTTCGGCCGATTTTCATGAAATTTGGCACAAAGTTAGTATGTAGCATGGGGGTGTGCACCTCGAAGCGATGTTTCGGAAATTCGATGTGATTCTTTTTCTATTCAAATTTTAAGAACAAAAATATCATAAGATGAACAAGTAAATGACGAAATTATCATAACGTGGAACCGTAACATGGGCGCAAGCCAGTTGGCGAGATATGAAATGATCATAACGTGGAACCGTAACAAGGGTACAAGCCAATTGGCGAGAAAATTCACCATACATTATTTTTAAATATACAGGTGAACCAAAAGACCTTTTAATTTTTCTATTACGGGCAAAGCCGTGCGGGAACCACTAGTAAGGAATATATCTATTCCTTCTTAATGGATTTTACTACTTAATTTTTTTTTATAAAAACTCAAAATTTTACAGGAGGAACAAAAATGGCAGCAATAATTTCAACAATTGAGAAATATTTTCGCCAATTCTGCATATTTTACGATCTACGTTATAATAATCCGCCCGAACAATTTTGAAATTCCAGACAGATTTTGAGATGAGTCAGCAATTTTCCTAATTTTCGACAAATTTGAGAACGCCAAAGACCAAGCGCTAATGTACGCTGGCCTTGCTGATAAATGGGAAAAACAGACGATTATTGGCCAATATTGGCGATCGCGCCAAGTCCCCAGTTATCGAAATATCTTCAAATCTTCTAATAAAGAGAAACCGCAAATCAGTGCTCCGTACAAGCAGGAAAAAAAGGAAATCATATATTTGTATACGCTTTTGCATTTATAATTGTATAATCAAAATGTAATGATATCCCAACAAAACATAAATGTGTAAAGGAAGCCAATTTTGGTCGAAATGAGGTTCGGGGTAGACGGTGTCACCGTTCTACCCCGAACGGTGTTCAGATCAAAAAAAGTTCAGATCTAAACGGTTACCAAGCTCCATAGCAGTTCCACATAGATGTTGGATTTTCCCATGTTCTTCAATTCATTCAGAAGACAATATTTTAATTTCTTTGATAATGGAGTTCTGCTTTCTAGGACATACCGTTTTGGAGTATTGCGAGATACATTCGTACATACGGAGGTCACGAGAAAACTCGTTGTAATTAATTTTTGGATCGTCAAAATGGATATTTCGGGTGTCTATACGTTCTTACGCATATATCCTCGGGTGGTCGGATTGAAAAAAATTGTTTTGCTCTCCCCCTCATTCGGGGGAGAGTAAAATGGAAATGAAGGCCGATTTTTTGGTGAAATCTTTCTCGCGAATACAATGCAGTGAAACCTCCGAATAGCGGACAGTCAAGGGACTAGAAGTTTTGTCCGTTATTGGGAGGTGTCCGCTATTAGGAGGAACTACTTAATTTACCTTTTTCAAAATGGACTGTTGTTCCCTTTGTAGAACACAATCGAAACAATTGCGAAAGGTTTACTACATTTTACGTCAAGTGTAATTAATCTGTTTTTTCTTAATAAAGGTATACTGACAGCACACACTTGTCTTAAAAAGCATTTAATCAATTAAAGTAATCAGTTAAAACAGTTTGACATCTCTTTTTTTGCATTACAAGCCTGTTTCTCAATATAAATATTTAAATCATTTACCTTAGCAAGTCCTTCAGTGTCCCCTTTGCTCAGGAAAAAGTTTTTCAATTCTTTACTGAATTTTAGTGCTTCCGAAAATTCTCTACATTTATGGTTAATTTATTTATTTCATTTCGAGTATCATTATTGCATGATTGACAGTTGGCAATATGACCTTGAATATAGGCAAATCTTTTCCATGTCTAAAAATTAAACAATCGAACGAAACCACAGCGCCATATAGCCGACTACTACCGGCGCCAGTACGCTCAATTGCATCTCCCGAGAGCCCCAGTTAGAAAAAGCACCCAGTTTCCTCTTTTTTTATCTTAACTTTTGAATAGTGTTTGTGTACAAAATTCATTGAAATCTTAAGAAAAACGTACGTTAATTGTTAGACTGACATCAATTTTCACTTATCTGCTTTATTACTCTCAAAACTAGCCGTAACAAAATTACGACTTTTTTTTTTCTTTTTCATTTTTTGCTGCTCGCAAAAAGTACCATGTCTTCTAGTTCTTTTTTTTTTTCTGCCCCCAACTTTTAAACCCCAATCGCTGCCTCTGCCCATTACCACCCTTTTAATTCCAAGAAACAGTGATAAGGAAATGACGGGGGAGGGGGGAATATCAGTTGTGGAGGATGAAAAGATTTGTAAGGCAAGCAGTTACTAAGATATTCTGTGAAAAGAAAAAAAACGGAAGTGCTACGATCGCAAGGGGAATTTTTTGTGAAATAACTGTCCGTTATTCGGAGTGTCCGTTATTCAGAGTGAATTACATGGAATGGCCTATATTGAGGGACTGGGACTTACAAAAATGTCCGTTAATTAGAGGTGTCCGTTATTCGGGAGTGTCCGTTAAGGGAGGTTTCACTGTACTTCCTTGACTTCGTAAAAGTAAACAAAAAGTGGACTTATCGGGTCGTTTTTTCAGTGGATTCTTTAATTCGCAACTCCAGCGCTCGAATACACTATACCTTTCAGGGATTTACAACACTACAGAAAAAGTTAAAACATGCGTTCTACGTGTGTCTGTTGAGGTAAACATTAGCAGTTTGTTATGAGTATTTGTTAACGCATTCGATGTGTCTTAGATTGCTTTTAGCAACAGAAAGTGTTTCGTCCCTTAAGGCTGCTCTTCAGTGGGGAAGAAAAACGATCTCGCTTGAAAATGGGCTTTTTCTTTAAACGAAAGCAATGTTCATCAGTGAAGTGATTGACACTTCAACAACCAATAGAACGAGCGGTGGCCGATGAAAGTGTGGATCATGTGACCTGTCACATTTTGCAGGGGGACAGACCGGACGCTCCCCTGCTGTGCAGAGTAGTCGAAGGAGGTAATAGCTGACGGCGAAATGAAACCGCAGCTTTTTACAGACCCTTCCAAGGAAATTCTAGTTCTTTCCCTCTTGAGTCTTGACTACATAGGTAAAAGAAAAATTACTCAGTGTAAAAGGCGCGGCATTTTGCAATCCCGCTTGTGATATTAATTTATTTGCATTCGCACTAAAATTAATTTTTGAAACGAAGATTTTTTTCCCCATTAATACGGTTCCTGATCTCATCTAGGAAAAATTAACGAATGAATGAATATTTGCAATAAATAAATTTATAAATTCGTTTTATTCTTAGAAAAATGTTCGTTATTGAAAATTGATAATATCAAAAAAGGAAGGAAAAAAAAAAGATAGCCTACATGACCACACTGAATTTTAACGAAATGAACTCCAAATTCTAACAAAAAAATATTCTTTAAAAATGGATGATCCTACTTAATAAATCTGAAAAATCGAGTGCCGAATAAAAGTGGGGACTAACTAGTTATCGGTTGGCGAAATTCTTTCACTTCCTCTGCCTGTTTGCCACTCTCCCCAACCCCATCCGAGTTAGCAGAAAACATTCTTAAAAATGAAACTAGATCCTCTTTGCATAGTTAATACTTGATTGTACAATAAACATTAATGCCACTAATTACTTACATTAACCTTTATTTGAACTGATAATATTTATATTTTAGTGCTAAATTAAATACTACTTTGTTGGTTAGTTACCTGTTTTACAAATGTAGTGGCGACTAGAAAAAAAATGTGGCTACTATAAATGCCTTTTCTCACCACTGGTGACCAGAAAATTCCCCTAATCTTTATCTTTGAATCCTTTTCTTTTTGAAAAAATATTTATTTATTTATCTAAGTACTATATGCAGATGAGAAGGCTACGATAGCATTTCTCAAGGGGTTGTTATGGAGAAAGTTCTTTCAAATTGAGCATAACAACGGCAAAGTCGCGGACGGCTACGGATAAGGATTTCCTGAATTTGAAAAATTAAAGATTTTTCTCTGATCTGTGTATACAAGGGTGCTCACCCTGCTCCAAGCTCAAAGGCAAAAATCACTCCTTCCCCCACTCTCAATGTTTGTAAACTATCTTGCGTTGAAATTTTGCAATAAAACTAAACCTAGCACTTTTAGAGTCTCAGATTCCCAGTTACTAAATTCGGCAAAATACATGAGGTATTACATGCATTATATGACCAAAAGTATTGGGACACTTTCAAAAATTCACAATTTTACGGATTTCTCAAAAAATAAAAGACCAATTGCTCTCTGCTCTGTAATTTTTTTCTCATGAAAAGTATACTCCAGACGTCAAATCCAATAACAATTAAGTCTGATATTCATTAGGGGACCAGCAACAAATAATCTGTTCTTATCATGAATCACTCTATAACGATGGCAGGAAAGTGTTGCCAGTTTGCTAACAATTCCTTACCATTCGTCGCCTATCCTAGAATTATAGAAATTCGGCTCATTAGATTGCTGATAACTTTTTAAAATTTAAAGAAATTGCGGTGGAATTTTTTTCATGGATTGTAGGATGTATCTGAGCTTTGAATTATGAACGTTATAAATTGCTATCTTTCGTGTCTGCGCAGTGAAAAATTAATAGCTTTAACTGTTCATATTTCAACAAATTTTCAATATTTTAACTTCAAATTTTATTATTATGTTTCTCTAAAATGCTGTCAAATATTTTAAAAGTTTAGTAACGTTTGACGAAATACTCTGCGTAATATAAGGCGAAAACCTTCAAAAAAATTTTGCATTTTTGAAAGAAATGCTTATATTTCCATGGGTATAAGAGATACTTTCACAAAAATATAAAAATAAGTTTTTGATAGATTTTTAACTCATTTCTGAAAATTATAGCTTATTCCCAGCAATTTGCAATGAAAAATTATCAAAAAACTTTTTTACTCAATTTGTTGTCGGTCCCCTAAATGAATAGCAGACTTAATTTTTATTGGAAAATGACAACTAGAGTATACATTTTATGCGAAACAAATTATAGAGCAATTGGTCTATTATTTCTCGAGAAATCCCTAAACATGTGAATTTTTGAAAGTGTCCCAATGCTTTTGGTCATATAGTGTATATAGTGCTTCTACTTCAACACATTGAGTTTTTATTAAAATTTTCTAATGAGTCTTGTTGGTGTCTGATCCTCGTTAGTTGTCATAATAAATATTAAGGGTTGTCCTTTTTCTCAGAAGGCACGAAAATATTACCTACATGTATATCTGCCTGAAAAAAAAAAAAAAAAAAAAAAAAAAATCTCGAAATACTTTGATGAAAAAAATTTCAACGCCTCGCTCTGCCAGATTTTAAAGTTTTTATCGCTCTGCCTCGTTTTCATGCATCTTGCATTTAATGAATCAATAATAAAAAATAAAAAAAAGGCAAGAAACAGATTTGCAGGAAATACATAAAGTTGAAACAAAAATGAAAATGAACAGCTTACATTTAGGAAAGCAATTATAGGTACAAGTAAGGGTTCACAATTAAAAAAAAAAAAACAAGACAAACTTTTTCTTTTAAGTTCTGTGTTACGCACTTCTGTGCCGAAAAATTATCGTATCCTGTCTTCAGTCACAGAATAAAATGAATGTTCTAATCCAATGATTATCAAGTAATTTTCATTCGTATAGAACAAAAATCTTTTTTGAGATCCCACATTTTCTATTCTATTGACTCCTAGTAATATGTAAATACAGCGAGAGAAAGGATTTAGCTTCTTGTTTAGGAGAGGGAACCATTTCTATATTTAATTAACATGATCTTTATCGTAAGCATACTATTTACTCAGAAATACTCCCTATTTTCCCAAGCACTCTGTTTGGGGGCTATGCCTTTTAATTTTCTCAAAAATAAAAATGTTCAAAATGCACTTTTAGACGATCTCTGGTAGTATTTGGAAGTAAGTAAGAGGTCCTGTGATCTTCCACCAGCAAATTTTTGAACTTGAAACGCCAAAAACACAATTTCAGGTTCTTCAATTCTGTTAGGAAACGGGGAGTTCGGAAGCTTTCCCCGGAATTTTTCGAAATAGTCTAAAAACGCAGTCTTAGTGTGATGTTGGGGGGGAGGCAAATTTTTTAAAGTGTTATAAACATGATTGTAGGCCATCTTTATTAACGTTGGGGACATGCAGGTTTTTGAAATCCAAAAATGCAATTTTAGACGACTTTTTTTTTTTTTTTTTTTTTTCTTTTTATGGTCAAAGAAGGACTTTTCACAAACTCCCTTCCCGAAATTTTTTGAAATTAAAGCCATAAAAACGAAATTTAAGACGATCTTTAATGATGTTTTTTTAAGGGGGGGGGGTGCTTATGTGACCTGAAAACCTTTATGCCTGTAATTAATTTTTTCTACATTGTATTAAAATGTTGATCTAGCTTCTGAGAATGAAAATAGAAAACAGTGAAAACTTGTAACCCCCATTCTATATTGTTCACATTTTAGTTAGCTTTGTCGGCAACATAAGGCTGAAAACGTCATTAAAACTAATACATACAATGCTTAGTAATTCTACCACGGTGTGTTTTTTACATTAACTGAATCATATTAAATTGCTAATATATTTTTCATGATTTTCTATGTATTTAATGAGTATGTTGGTGTACGGAATGTTTTCCGCTATTGAATTTTCCACCTCCCAAACCTTCTAAAGAAATTTGACGAGTCTGGCTCTTAAAGACACAAATAATTTTCAAAAATGTTTGTTGAGCTGTGGAAAGCACTTTATGTGTGTACCATTTGTAGTAACATATAACACATGTAAAACGATGCAAAATACCCAGTATCTGGAATACGATTTAATCTATATATAAAAATATTTTTCCACTGGAAGGGAAAAATGTCAACTTTTCGCATTCGACAGCATTGTAACAATGTTCATTATATTGTAAATAAACAATTTGACTCAGAAATATTCCTTTCAAATCTATTTCTTTTCAAACCACAAATTTGAAAAAAAGCAGATGTTGCGAATTTAACAGCTAATAGCACGCATCTACATGGATTCACTTTCAAAAGCACTTGATTCTTCACGAAAGCCTTAGGAAAAGAGGAAAGAAGAAAGGACGTCCAGCGGAGGTCATTGAGGGGAACTAATGAGAGGGTAATAAATCTTACACCCCATTAACTTTTACCCCTCAAAAAGGGGAGGTAACTATTCTAGGGCGGGGCAAATGCAAAAAGTGAACGTATTTTGAAATTTTTTTCAATAGTTAGAACATGATATTTGTTTAAAAAATGGTCGCATTATTTCAAACAAGATCTCAAAAGAGAGCTGGAAATATTTTGCGTGTCAGGGCGTTCTTAAAATTTCGATAGCACGAGTTGCAGATGTTTTACAGAGCGAAATGTCCAACAGTACCTCGTTTTCGAAGAAATTCATTTTTTCTCGAATTTTAAAAAATCGGAGAATGGACACATCAAAAAAGTAAAAACTAAAAGAAACAGACATGGTCTTGAAAAATACTCAGAAAAAAAAACGGATCCGAAAACTGTACAGGAATTTGTAAAACAAGCTCCAACTTTCCCCCCCGTAGGTTAACATTAGATCCGAATCTTTCAGACTCTCAGTGAAGAGCACCCTTAATGGTATTCACGAGGTTCCTAAAATAACGTTAGTTTTCATTATTTCCCTCTAAAAGGTGAGTTGATTGTCGTAAATGGCGAAAGCGTAAATACAAGAAAATTATGGGTTAACAAACTTCGCATTTGCATGAAATTAACGACAAATATGCTCGTCTGTTTGAAACTTTTTTTTTTTTGAAAAAGATAACGTCATACCAGGTAAAATCTATTATTGTTTTGTGTGAATTTATAAGAATACTAGAGGACCCGACAGACGTTGTTCTGTTCAAACTTTGTAAATTGAAAATTTAAAAAATTTCAGTAAACTATCAAGTGTTTGAGCCGTTTTGTTGAAAAAAAAAAGTAAAAAGAGAATGTTTTAAGCTACTTGGTGTCAGAATGCGTATATTTATTACAACTTGATTTATCTAATGCCCACTGAGCTGTTGTTTTATTGACTATTTTTTATCGCGTAACTTGAAAGATCTTCATAGATTGCATGGTTTGCTCCTTCAGCCATACTCGAAGTATAAAAATCGTCCTGAGATACCCAACGCAATTTTAAAAAAAAACAGAAGCGATAAAAGTATTTATTTTGATACTAGAGGACCCGACAGACGTTGTTCTGTTCAAACTTTGCGAATTGAAAATTTAAAAAATTTCAATAAACTATCAAGCGTTTGAACCGTTTTGTTGAAAAAAATAAGGAAATAGAAAATGTTTTAAGCTGCTTGGTGTCAGAATGCGTATATTTTATTACAGCTTGATTTATCAAATGCCCACTGAGCAGTTGTTTTATTAACTATTTTTTCTCCCGTACTTGATGGTTTGTTCCTTCAGCCATTCTCAAAGGATAAAAAGCGTCCTCAGATATTAAGTTTAAAACACTAACTACCCATCTAGAACAAACGGGAAATCCCGCTGCAACATCTTCCATATGAAAAAGAATAAAACAATTGAAAGGATATCGTTTAAAAAATGATAAAGGTAAAAACAGTTCTCTGAATGAGCGAAAATCACTCATCCCCACCCCCATTCCGGTGTAAAAGAAACATTCTTCAACTAAAATTAATAAACACTACTTAAAAACGAAAAACAATTCTTTGCAATTTGAAATATTTCGCCAAATAATTAAAAAATACAATAAATTGCATCAACAGTAGTTTCAAAATGTAAACAAATGATCACGCAACTCTATTGTTTATAGTCAAAGTCACCAAGCCACCACGTTACTGTAATCCAGTCGATCAGTGAGCGAAGCCAACTCAGGCCTATTAGCCATCCGATCTTTTGAACAAAAACTTTTTAAAACTTCCTATATTGCCTGATTTGTTCTTTCCACCAAAGGTAAAGATCTTCCACGCCACTGATCTTTTGTGTACAGAACTACCCTGTTGTAATTTATCTCGACGAAAGTAAAAAATTTTTCGTCTTTAAATTCCATCATCTTTTCCTTTAATAATGTACTGATTAGTTTGATGATCCTTAAAGTATTCTTGACATTGGTGTCGGAACTACTTTGATATACCCCCCCAAATCGGAAATTTGGCGACTTTTTTTGTTTTTGTTGACACAAAACTTTGTTGACACAAAAATTGTTGCCACAAAACTTTAAAAAAAAAACTCAAAAAATGGTACAAAATACAAGAAAATACTTAATTTGGCAACAGCAAAAACCTAAAAGCTGAAAAATCCAAAATTGGCAACACCAAAATAAGAAACAGCAACCCTAAAAAGTCCGTAGGAAATACCAGATTTGGCGCGTAATTTTTGGGGGTGTATATCAAAGTTATACCTTGGTGTCAAAACTCAGTTGGATTTGAGCCGAGAAACAAATGTTGCTAGGTACGGTTCATTTTCTGATCATTTGGTTCGGAAAACGTAAAGCACTGATCCGGGATCCGGTCACATGGTTCAACTACGACACCAAAACACACGTTTTGCGTGAACCTTTCGGTACTTTAAAATATATCTCGGGACCTAAAATCGTTGCTTTCATGAAATAAAGGCTTCACTCTCTCTCTCTCTACGTTTTATCTATTCTCAATTGACATATCACAGTAGGAAATTTTATTACAAAAAGCACAGCTGGCTTTCTTATTGTCCTTTGGCAACGGGTTAAATATTTATTTCAGTTCTCGCTCAACAATAGGTTAAAATAAATACTAATCATTTGGGAGACATAACCATCCAATGTTTAAATTAATTCATCAATTAACAAAAACGTTTCCGATTCGATTCATCGCGTTTCAAAACCATGCTTGCCACAACTTAATGACACACAAAAAATTTGATCAAAATCGGTCCAGCCGTTTAAAAGCCTTATGGTGACAAACGTCCGCACAGAAGATTTTTATATATTAAGATGGGTTTTTGTTTTTAATCATAAGCTCGAAAGAAGTATTTGATAACATTAACAGAAGAATTAGGACTTTCATCTCCGCCTAGTTTAAAAATTAATTATCTAACTAACCTTATTTTACTGCTGCATTTAGTTGGAATGGACAATATGCAAAGTATTTTCTTGAATATATTATCGTAGAACGAAATAAAAAATGTTGAACCGAGAAAGAACGTTTAGAATTTGAGCTAGCAAAAATAAAAGCTGAGAATTTTCATCGCCAAAATAGTGCGCCAACTTTACTTTATTGCATTTACTTTTTTATTTTATTTACATTAGATAACAGATAGATTAGAAACATACAAAACAGAAAACATTTAAATTAACCGATTCGGCAACTTGAGAAATAACTCAGCTACAAATGTGAAATGATTGCGCTTGCCAAACAAGACAAAGAAGTGTCATCTTCCTCTTTTGATAATCAGTCGTACTGTCATATAATTTAACTATCTAGCATTAAATGTTATTTTTGTTTGTCTTATGGCCACAATGAAAATGTAGTTCCATCAAGAATTGATAAATACTGAATTCAACATTGTGGAAATGACTGTTTAAACTAAGAACTACGTAATTTGCATTAGTTTCTGACGTTTAGTAATGCTTCTTGAATTCTCATTTCTTTCTACGTGGGCCACAAGACTTTAAAAATTAAAGTAAAAAGAATAAAACAGAAAAATCATGCATACAAACAAAAATGACTAGGCTTATTAGCATTTTCTACGCTACGGCTTGCGTTTGTTTTACCTTTTTCATCCGCCATTAGACGGTGGCTGCAGTGCCCCCATAGTTTGTTGGAGTTGCAACTGGTCTGCAAACCTTCTCAAGACTTAAAGGAACAAACCGTGAAAATTTCAGCAAAATCGACCGGGTAGTTCTCGAGTTTTGCGAGTTCAAACACACAGACGCTTTTTGGAGACTTCATTTTATACTATGTAGAGATGGATTCGGTGTCTGATTTTTCCATCAAACAAAGGCCCTTTTCAGGGCCAAATTTTTAACCTCACAAGAGCGTACTAGAATTGCAGCATCACTTCTAATACAAAGCCGAACCCTCAACCTAAATAAAAATGTATAATACTAAGCTGTTTACGCCTGACGCAAAATATCCGCAAAAACAGGATATCTGTACTCATATTCCAATCATTTTTGAAGTACACAACGTGTTTTAAGTTTAATTAATAAATATTTCCAAACCAATAAATATTGAAGTATCATTTTCTCTTTACATTATAAAGATTATCAGTTATTCATATCCGTAGTTTCATATAATATATCACGAAATCGCTGTGAAAATATTCTTTTTTTTTTTTTTTGACTTATCTCGGGCATGTTTAGCAATGCTAAACACCCCCCACGAATCCAAATATCTGCAAAAAATCCAAGAACAGCGATGGGTCACTAAGGACCTCATCCTTCGTAAAACCCAAACAAGATAGAATGTGCTCAGGTGAAACCTCTCCAGCAGAGCACCAGTGACACTCCGGAAAAGTCTTGATATTCCCAGAGAATCTAAGAGCTTTTGTGTGGCCACTCAGGAATCTCGAATATGTTGTCTGGAGGAGTCTACCCTTGAGTCTAAAGGACTCACCAGGACATTTTGCAAAATACCAGGCGTGTCTGGGAGGTGTTTTAAATTGGCGATTGAGCTCCATTTTTGAAATTGTGGAGATCTCACTGAAAGTAAGATCTCCACAAGGGCTCACACCCTCCGCAGCAGCAGATCTAGCCAAAAAGTCAGCCTTTTCGTTACCCTCAACTCCAACGTGGGAAGGGATCCATTGAAAGTGAATTGTGTGTCCTGATGAAAGAGTATGTAGTAGACTCAGAATGTCCAGGCTGGTCTTGTCGCCCACATTACTCCAATTGAATATATTCTAATAGAAAATATTCTATTGGCGTTCATTAATTTGTTGAGACTCTAGCTCAGCCTAATTATAAACAAGCAACACGAAATCTTAAAACAGAAAGCCCAAAAAGCTAAGTCCGCGCGCAAGCGCAGTTGAAATGGCAAATTTGTGATAACCAGTCTTTAACGTCTACTAACAAAACGCAGCGTTCAAAAAAATCAAGTACATTTCCACCCATAGAGTAAGTTTCTGCCTGAATGTCTCATCGCTAATCCTCAACGATAATAAGCAAAACAATGGAACAGGACTACCCTTATTATTTACCCGAGCCGCTCGAAGACGAAGAAATAGTATTGGATGAAATGGGAGACGGGAACCACTACAAGCAAGAGAACACCGAAAGTTATCCCGCGATTCAGGATTATTCCATGGCGCCAAAGGAGGAACCAAAAAAATGGAAAGTGGACTTGGCGAGCAACCAAAACTTCGTTCGGAGCCAAATCAGCGGCTACCACAAAGTGGAATACCGCGCCCTGCAGTCACCGCCGAAAAAGAAGTGGACAGTCACGTACGATAACCAAAATTTTGTCAAAAGTCAACTCAGCCAAAATGTCATAAAAAGCCTGGCGGCAGACAAGAAAGCCACAGTCGCCAAATTCAACAAGTTTTAGAATAAAGTGCATTTGTTTTTCTTTCTCGAAAGAAGAGAATTTCTTTCCTTTGTAATGGGAACTACTTTGATATACCCCCAAATCGGAAATTTGGCGACTTTTTTTTCTCGCAAAGCAAAATACCTGTTTTTGTTGCCACAAAACTTTTTTAAAAAAAGCTCAAAAAATGGTACAAAATACAAGAAGATACTAAATTTGGCAACAGCAAAAACCTAAAAGCTGAAAAAACCTAAATTGGCAACACCAAAATAAGAAACAGCAACTCTAAAAAGTCCTTAGGGAGTGCCAGATTTGGCGCGTAATTTTTTGGGGGGGGGCATATCAAAGTTATACCTTGTAATGTTTTAGTGGGTAGTTATAACGTAGAACGGGGATATTTCGATAATTGGGAATCTGGCGATCTCATTTAATTGGTGTCAAATTTTTGGCGACAATGAATGCGCGAGGGAAATTTTTGATTTGCAAATGTAAACAAAGGGAAAAAATAATATGGAAACATCGAGGGTTACCATAAAGCAACAGAGGAAAGGATTATTAAAATACATATTTATCGCCAAAAATTTGGCGACTGGCCGCTTTTCTAAGCTTTTTCGCCAAAATATTAAAAACGAAATTTTTATCTCAGATCCAAATGCCAACTTAAAATTCAATGTTCATTTTTTAACGAAAGAAGCCGTTTAACAAGACCAAACGTAAACGTTTAAATGAGAAAAAAATATTGCAAAATATAAACGAATTATGCCTTTAAAATGTAAAATTATCCGCCAAATAAAGGAACAAGAAATTTTGTTCGCCAATTCGGTATGAGGGGGGGGGGGGGGAGAGGTTCACTGCTGAAATTCAAGTTGTCGTTTTCGCTTCTTTTATTCATTTTAGAGGAACTTTTCTGGTTTTTAATGATTTTATATTATTTGACGGAAATTTTTGCTTTTTAATGGCCTAAGTTAGTTATTTGGCAGATTATTTTTTGCGTTTTAGGTGAGATTTTACTGTTTAATGCCTGTTTTGTTTAAAAACGAAACATTGTCTAAATTTTGGAAACCCTGCGTTTTGGCAATTTTTGAGCGGATAAACACTTTGTTTTGATTATTTTGGCGAAAGTATTTGCCAAGTGCTATACGTTAGTTTAGTGGAGCATTTCATGTTTGCTAAATACTTTTTTTTTCGATACAATATTTAATGTTTTACTGGCTTAATTTAACTATTTGGCGGATTTGTTGTCTTGTTTAACAACCTGCTTTGTTCAAAAATTAAAAATAAAATTTGAAATTTAATCTGTTGATTTTCGCAAGTTTGACAAGCAGATACGCGTTCTGTTTTGACCAGTTTGGTGAATAATTTTGAAAACGCTCCAAGTGCTTCCCCCTTTTAATACTTTCATATGAATAATAACTTTCATAGGAAACTTTATTGTTCTTTCAAACTGTCGGTTATTTATTTGGTGAATTATTTTTCATAATATAATTTTTAGTCTTGTTCAAGGGCTAATTTTGCATACAAGTTAAGCATTTAGTTTTAAATTCCAGCAATATTGTTTTTTGGCATAGTATTAACAGTAGCATAATTAGGCATTTTGGTTTAAATTAGCAAAAAATAACTTTATGTTAGACAAGGGATCATCCTTGTGTGTTAGGATGATATACTGCCGTGTGCAAGTAAAGGACAGTAACTGCATTTTTTTTGAGCAATCACGATTGCT
>NW_026558841.1:86345-112513 GCF_026930045.1 Uloborus diversus | reverse complement strand
GAGAAGATAACAAAATTTAACACATGTGTTTTACTTCAAAAGAAACTTAGGTCATAATTGAGAGAGAAATTATATCCCTCTCCTCCACACAGAACTATTATTTCCAAAATTGCTCCATGGTTTACATCATTTCTTGATTCAAACTTTAGACACTTCGACGATCTCTAAATACTGCTGTCCTCAGACTACACTAATTGCTCAAGAGAGCCTAAATTTGCATTTTTATGGCGTTAATATCGAAACTTTCTAGGAAAAAGCCACATTTTTCTATGTTTCTCTACAAATGCCACAAAAGGTAAACAAAATTTGCATTATTTAACTTCAATTTGAAAAAATTTTCAACGGAAATTAGCCTACCCTTCCGTTATCCCTATACTATACTAAAAGTGACTTAAATGACCTTTTTTGGGGACTCAATTACAAAAAAATGTCCAATAGGATCCTCCTCTCCCCCTCAAGCGGCTTACATCATGATAATAGCTTTAAAATGTGGTTTTTGGAAGGAGAGCTCACACGAATCTTCCATCCCTTTCTCTAATACGTCTAAAGAAAGCTTAAAATTGCATTTTTAGAGCCACCGTAAGTAAATATTTCCAAGAAGAGAATCCAAGCACTCTCATTCTCACTTTAATGTCAGCAAACATTGCTTAAAGGTGCATTTTTAGGCTCAACAGCAGAAGAGCACCCCTCTCCTAATTTCTCAACATATTGTCACCTCAGCAACGGTAACACTTCTAATTACTGAAATAACAGTGAGATATCCTGCTGCTCCTTTGAGACGACAATATAATGGCAGAATATTTCAGTCTCTAAGATGCATTTTCAAAAAGCATTTTGGGGAACATGCCTAACATCCACACAAGCCTAAAATGTGTTTTTAAACCCTAATTTTTGAAAATTACTCCGAAATTTTATTTTTGAAACATTTTTCAGGGAGATTTCTAAATCCATTCCTTTCACCTAATGTCTCTAAAGCTAGCCTAAAATTGAGTTTTAAAATTTAATTTTTATAAAATTGCTTGGGAGTTTGTTCAGGCTAACTAGGTATTTGGTCAAAATAACTAGGTATTTGGCGGATGGGCTAAGGTAGTGATCATTGCATCACTAATCTTCAATAACTTCACTGTTGTTCTTGCTAGGATTTTTCAATTAGGTTTTTTTTTTTTTAATTATTATTTTATGAAACAAAGCTGCAACCTCCTGCATTCTTTTCTTTTTTAATCAACTTGTCTCTCCTTTTCTTCGAAAGCATTTTAAAAGTTATGACCTCTTCTTTTTAAGTCTTGGGCAATGGAAATCTTTTGATTTGAATTAGTAGTTTTTTACTATTAATTCCAAGCATGTGTAACATCAAATGAATGCATACTATACAAACAATTGGAACTATGTTATAAATATTGTATTTAAAGGAAATAATTTTTTTTAAATTGCTTGGTGTGGGTTGATCCGGTCCAACGCACCTCAGAAAAAGTGAGCCGATGTTAACTTGTTTCTTCGATTGAAAAAAAAAAAAAAAAACATCATATTTTTTTTCCTTTATGACAAAAAATAAAGGTAATACAACAAGTAATAATAAACTAAGATAACTTGTTTCGAACAAGGAATTTAATTTGTTACATTAATCTTGATGAAAACTTTGAAAAAATAAAGTCTGCTGAAAATTACTTATCACTACTAAAATAGCACTTTCTGAAATAAAATTTGTTCAAATCAACTGTACCATGTAATTTCATAAAAGGATTTGTAGTACTGTATACATTATTTGTTGGTCTTAAAATATTGGTATAAATTCGTACTTTACAAGAAGAAAACCGGATATGCTGTTACAGTAAATTTAATTCGCTTTTATTTATACCCAAAACAAAGTCTACAGGTTCAAGATTCAACAGTTGTTTTGCAATTGAAAAAAAAAAGAGTATTTTTAAAATTTGATTTTGGAAGAAGAATACAAAACACGTTGCAAGACAATATAAGAGCCCTAATCTAAAGAAAAAGGTGAAAGATGGTATAAAAAGACTTGAATATGTTTATATAAATTATCTGTATTAAGAAAACATGCCAGTTATGTAATGAAATATATTTTAGGCCTTTTTCTTTAGACTAGAGCTCTCATACTGTCTTGAGAATTGTTTTGTCTCATTTCTTCAAAATTCAGAAGTTTAGAACATTTTTTTTAAAAGAGAATCTAAAAGAACTAATGAACCTACCGGCTTCATTTTGGGTATAAATGAAAGCCAATTCAATTTACTTTAACAGCATATCTGTTTTTCTTCTTGCAAAGCAGGAAGTTATTTCTATATTTGACCCACAATGTGATAAAATGGCCATTTTTTGAAGCAAGATATCCCCTAAACAATTGATCATATGGAGCGTCACTTGAGTTTAAAAGTAGAGCATTTAATATGCTTTAAAACGAGTTACATTTTATACCAAAAGTAGTTTTAGAGTTATAAAGGGGGGACTAAACAAAGTTCGAAAATTTCTTGTTTTTCACCTGTTACGCAGCAAACACGGGTTTTTAAAAACTGCAAATTTGAATTCACCCTAACTGACCCGAACAACCTATCAAAAAATCAGAACTACGTTATGCTTTGTGGTTTAAATTTTTAATATTACTGGACTATAAGCAGGTAAGAATTTTTAAGACTCTCTTTTTTTTATGTTTTTTTTTTTTTTTTTTTTGAGGAAATGATTATTCCTAGCTGTATCATTATTAATAACACTTTTATAAGCTTCAATTTTTTCCAGAAGATTTCGAGCTAATGTCTTAATAAATTGAGATTAATTGCAATACCAATCATTACTGAATAGTAGGTGTTCTTAAAAATCTTATTTTTAAGAATCGTAGACAAAGGACTCCCCAATTGTACGTTGGAAAATGCCTTCAATGTGTGAATTTGCCACTACAAAATACCTGTCACCGCGTCTTCCCTAAGTAACCCTATTTTGTTTCTGATCCTACCTGATCCTTTATCTCAGTTTATTTTAAGACACCTGATAGAAATCTGAAAAACTTGAAGCTTAAAAAAGTGTTATTTATAATGATACAGCTACGATAATCCTTTCTTCAAAAGGAACATAAAAAAAGAGAATCTTTAAAAATTTTTACTTACCGAGTAATATTTAAAATTAAAATCACAAAGTATGAAGTAGTTCTGATTATTTTATATGTTGTTTATGTCAGTTAGGGTAGTATGAATCTAAATTTGCAGTTTTTAAAAACCTATGCTTCCTGCGTAACAGACAAAAAACTACGAAATTTAGAACTTTTTTAGTCTTCCCTTTATAACTCAAATTGAAGTATTCTATTTCTGCTTCCAGTTCATGTGCTTTCTCAGCGGTCAAGCTTTAGGGATCTGATGTACTTTTCTTTTATAACCTTTAGTAACTTACATTACACTTGCTCTTTTCTTTTCTTCCTATAGAGGTTAAGAATCGACGATGAAGCAAGGTTAGTTTTAACTGGCCAGACTCCTGATCAAGTTGAACTAACTAATAGAGCTCGTTGTTTTCTAAACGAGGTGGAGTCCAAGAAGTATCGTCCAAATATAATTAAGAAAAGGAAAATTGTTAGAAAAAGTGAAAATGTTTTAGGTGCAGCAGTTGGACCTGTATTCGAAGCTGGAATGGAAGCTTTTCATGCAGGTGTTCCTAGGTAATGAATCATTTTAAAACAAACATTTAATACCTGTTTCTACTTTTTTATACATTTTCTAGTCACTATCTATAGTGATATTCTTCATTTTATAGTCAGTCTAATGAGTGGATAATTTTTCTCTGATAAATTTTTTTAAGAGGATGGTTAATTAAAATACGCAGTATTATGATGGAACATTTAAAACATTTAATTATTAATTTGTTCCTTAAAGTCAATAAAATTGAGAGCTGCTAATATGAGGGATATGTCAAAAGCTCTCACGCTGACATAGAGCATGAGATATTATTTATAGATAATCTATAAATAATTTCTCACGCCTTTCCAGTCAGCAGACCTTTGTGTCCTGGCGGGAATGTCATTCATTTGAATGACAAGTGTCAAATTGCTCTCTTGAGTACAGTCGAGCACGTTTATTAGAATATCGGTTAAAAGAATATCCTGCTTAATATAATACTTTTAATGCACCAAACTAATGTAATGTGTTATTTTGATCCCAGTTAATCGAATATACTGCTTATCAGAATATTTTTTTGCCAAAATGGCTATTCCATTAAGCGGGTTCGACTGTTTGTTTTCATGCATTTTTATTATTCACGTCTTGCATGTTTTTGTTAAATACTTGAACATCATGATTCAAATTCTTTGTATTGTATGGATTAATAAATAAGGATGTCGATCCAAAGTTGAATGAAGTTCATGGGACTCTGCTTCTTTTATGTCAGCTGTTAAAAACTGAGCAGTGGAATTTAAATGTGGTTTCATGTCCCTGGAAGATAACCCTTGTGAAAGACGGCCATAAACCAACCACAGTTAAAACCATAGAACACTAATAAGATAATGAATGTCCCGGAATATTTCATGCAAGTCAGAAATATGTTGTGATCTTTGGTGTGTGAAAAGCAGTTTTGTCCTTTTAAAATTAAAACTTCATATTTTTCATAACTATGTCTGAGGAATCCCATATGGAAAAATTAAAATTTTTATAAGTATAGAGAACTGCGATTTTTACTTTGTTCTTTGTTTTGTTTCTGATGAATAACAGTAATATTGCATGGTTTTAGAAATGAATAATATAATTTTGAAGATTTGATTTTCATCAATGATAATTTTTTAATTGTTTGATTTAAATCAAGCTGATTTAAATGCCAATACCTGCAAATGTAATAGACTTGTGGCTAGTTGCTTTCTCACTGACCTTAATGTTATGCTATAACATAGATAATCATGTTGACAAGTTGTTAGTTTCAGTTATTAGATTATCTGACTCGCTTGTACCAGTGCTTCTTCCTTTGTAACTCAAGATGTTTAGCAGTGACTAGAGAATTACTTGGGCAGTTAGGTTGACTAGGTGCATGAAAATTGTAGTTTGTTTTTCCGTTGTTTTTTATTTGCGATAAATGATACTATTTTTTGGATGATGTTTTTCTTATTCTTACTTATATTGTTGTGCTCAGCGCAGATGTTCTTTATGCAAATTTAATCTAAACTGCTGTTGTCACCAAGCAGCTCTTTGGAACATATATTACCTTGGTTTATGGTCATTTGTGAATGGGAAATAATTTTTATAAATTTCTAAAAAAGTGAAATCAAAATCAGACGTAAAACTTTAAAGAACAATATCTGATTTTGAGCTCAGTCACAGATACAACTTTTATGCTTAGTACGGTGGCAGTATAGCCCATGGGTGCAAAACCTTCCATCTCAGGACAGAGTTTCGTCTTGGACAAAATTTCCGAGATGGAAGTCGGGACGGAAAGAAATTTGATGACTCTCTTTCATTTTTTACTTAAAAAGAAAAATTGATTGTTTGAAAAATGCTTTAATTACTGGACCGTTCCACAACCACGAATTTACATCGACATTCTCTCGATTTTCCGGTATGGGCTTGTTTTGTTTGCAAAGTGCTTGTGGAGGAGTGGCTTTTAGACTTGTGCTGTTTGACCTTTTTTTAGGTATATCTCTGTTATTTCCAACTCACTGTATTGAAGACCTCGGAGTTGCTCGCTAGTCTCCCTAAATTTTCGAAATAATCGTCTCTAATTGAAAATTTAGCCTTTTTTCTTGCTATTTTCGATCATCCTTTCGTTTTTTTTTTTTTTTTTTTTGCAAACTTTTCACGCATGAATGAAAATTATGTATGCTCTTAAAATGTCTTAGCGTTGAATCTGAACCACCAATTGAGAGTGATTGCCGAAGAGATGAAATGTTTACGCCACAGCAAAGGGTGTCTACATACCAGAAAATTTCTCCATATTGAAGTATTGACATTGGCGAATGGGACAGCATGAACTGTTCCTGGCATTTAAAGGCCGGGCGGCTCCTTAAGAGAGTTGCTCCTTGAAGAGGAGACGTCCATCCTCTAGTTTTTTCAAATGTAAAACAGAGTGGATCCAGCTCCTAGTTTTAGAAGGAAGTCATCGCTAAAATATGAGGGCTAACATTAGGAAAATTGCCTTTATGAATGTGGGGGTACACCTGCATAGTAAAATGTGTAATATTCTTGCAAATAATGGGGGAGAAGTTTTTTTGAAATTAAAGCTCCCAAACGCAGTTAGACTTTTTAAATTATCTTGGGCAATGTTTGAGGTGGGAGGGATTTGGAGAATTTTCCAAAAACATTTTCGAAATTAGAGTCTTAAAAATGCATGTGTAAGCTATCTTTGGAAACACTAGGAGAATGAATGGGGTTCAGGAATTCTTTCTAGGCAAAATTTCTCAAATGAAGTTCAAAGCGAAATTTAAACTATAATTGATGCTTTTGGGGGGGGGGCATGATTTTTGAAATTGAAGATCTTTAATGAGTTTGTTTACGGATAAATTGACCCCCCCTCCCACACCAAGTCAGTCTCTACATTCACACCTTATGTGCGGTAATGATTGAAGAGGATGAACTTTTATGCAACAAAATTATCTGTTATTTTATCGGCTGATGGATTTACCAACCCACAGAAAATCATCTTATTACTCACAGCATAACTTTGTAGAGGTTTTTTTTTTTTACATTTTGTACCCATTACTTTTCTTGCCTCGATTTTCTTATAAGTCATTCAGAAATGTACCGGATTATTATATTATTTAATAGATACTTAAATATCTTTGTAAAAAAAATGAAGGAAAAGAAAGGAAAAATCATGAATTTTTTTTTCTTTTCAGCACTAGTCAATTGCAAAATGTAATACTGCCCTAGGGGAAATGCTATTTTGACCATTTTTGAGTCAGTTAAGAGTTAGAGAATCAGGGGTCTTTTTCGAAATTGAAGGCTTAAAACTTGGTTGTCTTTAGCGATGTGGGGAGGGGAGTTGCTCTTTCAAATGAAAAATAAATCTTAAACCCAAACTTACACTGCCTTTAGTAAACACAATGAGAGGGGGGGGGGTATTCCGCCGACCAGCCTGAAATATTTCTGATTCTGAAATTTTAAGAGCTGTTTTGGACTATCTTTGGATGATTTAAGGGGGAAGGGTGTAGGAAGGTTCTTTAAAAAAGTTTTCGAAAGAAAGTATTAAAATTTTATGTAGTCATAAGTCATGTTTATAGGTAAAGAGGGTACTATTCCTAGAAAAAATTTTTAGAAACTGAAGCCTTAAAAATTCTAATTTGGGACATTTATAGTGAACTCAGAGGAAGGGGTTTGAGAGTTCTCTTCCTAAAATGTTTTGATGCTTAAATATTTAAAACGCCACTTTAGGCTATATTTGAGTGCCTTAAGAGGGATGTGATTTGGGGGCCCTGCCTGGGGTAAGGATTCAGTTCTCCTATTTCTTTTTTTAATTAATGAATGTTGGAAAGTGCACCTCGTTTAAAAAATATAGCTAATTCACTGAAGTGGTTTTTTTATTGCTAATTTCACTACTTTCTATCTTATAAAAGAATTCTTTTTCAAATGAAGACTGTGAAGGAATGGTGCCTGTTCATTATCATTAGTCGTCCATACCCTCCCCCCCCCCCCTTTCCTTCTTTTCTGGTTTGCTGGCGCTACTTTATCTAGACTTCCCGATCATAAATGATGTATGTTGCAAAAGTGAAAATCTTATGTCCCAAGCGATTTTATTGCTGCAATAAAAATTTTTATGATCAGCAAAAAACTAATAGCGGGGAGTTGCGAACGCTTTTACCCCTAACATTATCCAACATGGTCTAAAATTGCGTTTTTGGATCTTAAATTTCGAAATATTGCCGAAGGAGGTTTCCTGAACTCCATCCCTTCGAAATGCATTCAAAAACATATAAACGTTCTGAAAGATAGAGTACAATTTCGTTTTTAAAGCTTCAATTTCGGGGGGAGAGCCCGCAAACCTCCTATTATTGGCAGTTTTTAGGTTTTTTGAAATCATGATGTCAAACGCTTAAATTTTACAATTTAAAGGCTTAAAATTCAAATCAAACACAGATTCAAAAACTTTTAAAATCTACAACATTTATACACTTAAATTTTTCCTTAAGCATGAGGGGGGGGGGGGGACTGGAAATATTTTCGGTCTAGAACACATCACCAAACTTACACCCATGGTATAGCCTAAGGCTTCTTTGTTGTTTAACCAGTGTTTAATAATTGCTTTAAAATGTATTAACATTTTAGCCAAAATAAATGGCTCTGTGTTTTAGTGATAGCTACCATTTGCATTTAGAAATTCATGTTGCTTGGTATGTTAACATGTACGATAACTTTAATGCTTCTTAATATCACGCGCAAAACAGATGCTGCACATGTTAAATGCCAATCCGCAACAAATGTGCAAGCAATTTCTGCAGTGACGTCTGTATGTTCAATATCAATATGACCAACTTTTTGTGACAATATATCACCATCGCTGAGATATTGCATGTCAGAAACGAGGCAGTAGGTGGAAGTCAGTGGTTCATTGCCAAAGAATGAATCTGATTGCCTGGAAGGTCTTAGTCTGCATGTTTTGGGACTTGAAAGCGATCCTGTTAATTATTACTGTATTGTATTAACTTTTCTTTCTTGATCCAAAGGTTCTAAAAATTATACATTTTTAGCAACAATTATTTTAACCAGTGCGTTAAATTATTGATATTTCCTTATGATAATATTAGTTGTAGTTCAGTTTTTTTCACTAGTGAAGGAAGTTTTTTATTTTAACTCTTAATTTTTGAGGAAAAACGTAGTAACCATACATCAAATCGTATAGTGTTCTATGATTAATTGCTCTACTGATTTTTTTGATATTTTTAATTGTATTTTTGCTCTTCTTTTAACTAGGGAAAACCCTGAGATGGAAATCCAACAAGAAGGCTCTCAACAAAATATTGTGCAATTGGGAGAGCAAAGGGGTGGTGAACAGAATAATGACCAATTACACGTGCAAGACCCTCGTGAAGAAATTAACGAGAATTTTTTGCAAGCTCAAGAAAGTAGTGAACAAATTGACGAGAAATTACCGTTTCAAGAATATTCAGACAGTGATAACTGAGTGCTTTTGCTCTGCTACATTCTCAACTTCTGTTTAAAACATTCTATCCTTATGTTTTTCAATCCTTTTTTTAAAAATTTTATTGACCTTATTTTTCTTTTATCTGTGTTATTCTTAACTTTTTAATGTGAAGTATGATAAAGCAGTTAAAAAATTTTTCCTAACTTCTTTATGTATGCAATATTTCAACTTATTTCATGCATACAAATTTTGTCAAAACTTAATTTGAACTTGTGTTTTGATTAGTTTCTTACTTTAATCTATATCTTTCGTAATAGTGAAACTTTAGTATATTGTAGGATATGTCACTGTGTTATTTGCATTTTTATTTGGTAATTCATGTTCTATTTTACATTTTATCGAGTTTGATATTTCAATTGTGTTTTTTACAATTGGTTAAGTTGGTGCTCTGCAATTTACTAATTATGCAAACAAGTGCTAATGTTCCTCAATTCTCAGGGAGAAATATAGTTTTCTAAATAAACCCTGGGGAAAAGTTTTGTGTTATTTACATTTTTATTTGGTAATTCATATTCTGTTTTAACTATTTACAAATGTTATGTATCCCAATTGTACTTTTTGCAGTTGGTATATTTTATGTATTTTACTGTTGTTTGTGTGTTTATAATATATATTTTTACACTATATTCAAATGTAGGTTTTAATATTAATTATATCACAAATAAAATTGATTGTACGAAATTTATGAAATTAATACTGAACAAATTTTTACTTAAAAGACCATGAGACATGTTGGCCCCAAAGTTAAAAATTATTTTTTAAATTGTTGGAATATAAGTTGTTTATAAAGTATATTTTTCTTTGTTGTTGAGACATCAGAATCTTAATACTGGCTATAAAAAATTTGATTGTTCTTTTAAGAAAATACTCCTTTTTTTTAAACATCGCAAATAAACATCTGCACACATGCCATGTTTCTAGCTGATTACCTATCCATTTTTCTTTTTAAATTGAAGATTAAATGTTAGTTGATTAAATATCCAAATTTTTCTGATATAAACACTAATTAAAAGTCTGTATTCTTATTCATTAAGCATTTTTTTTAACTTGAAATAAGTAAAAACTCTTAACAAATGATATGAAATGACCTGTTCCATCTATAATACCTTTGTGTTACACTTCCAGTAAGATTTTTAAAATGTTCTTTGTTATTGCTTTTCATCTTTTTCCTAATGATCCTGTTTTTCTTGAAATAGTAAAAAAAAAAAAAAAACCTCTATTTAAAGAACTATTGAGATACAAAAAAGAATAAAAAAAACACTGCTCAATTTTGTTGGCAAAAATCCTCCCTAAACTGGATGTTATGGTTACATCATCAAATTTGTTTGTGTTAAGAACCTGCTATGAGGATTAATTACGTTTTAGTCATTTTCATATGTTAATGTATGTCTTTCATGGTAAGATTATAGTCGATCATATGCCATTTGTTTTGTTTGGGTTTTTTTTTCGTTTGTTTTCTTTTTTAAATTTTATTCAATTTAACATTTTCCAGTTGTACTTTTTGCAATTGGTATATACTGTTCTCTGTAATTGTTTTGTATCATTTGATTAAATATATTGTTTAATTTTATGCAAGTATACATGCAAACAATAAAGTTTTCTAAAATACCTTTTTGTTTATTATCATTTATGTGTCATGTTACTTTACCTATATTTTTTTTATTAAGTTTTGTGTTTTGTTAATGAAAATAATACATATAAGAAATAATGAGTAATTACTTGTTTAAAACATAGCTCATTTAGATTGGACTTCTAATGAAGTTATAATTTTATTTCATTACTTCAAAATTTCTTTTATAAGGATTGTTTCTTACTATGGTGAGAGGAAAAAACTGATGCCATCATAATTATTTTTTTAGTCAACCTCTTGCAAAAGAAAAAGCCGCTATTTTTTTAAGGCAGATAAGAAGGTTATGGTTAGATTAGCAAATTTATTCTTGCTTTATACACTTTTGGGAAGTAATAATGCTTTATTTGCATACTTTAACGTGTATCTTCCATGACAATGAAATGTTTGTATTTTTCAAAGACCTAGAGAAATAAAATACTTTCAATAAAAAAGCTCTCTGTTCCCTATTGTTATCAGAAGTCATGCTTTTTTAATTAATTAATTTATTTATTTGAGCAATCAATGAGGTGAAGGTGCCCATTCTTCAATGAGTATGATCTGTGTGGATAATTGGATTTGTTATGTATAATTCAGCAGAAAAGCCTTTCACATGACATCATACACATCTTTTATGGAATTTAAATCAGAGGAATACCCTTGCCTATCCTTGTGGCTACTTTATACTTTCTTTTTTTTTTAAATGAGTGATGTGGTATTGCATTAACTCAACCATCTTATCATCACTTAGGGCAAAATGACTTCGGAAGACTTGCCAACAGTTATCAGTTCTATTATGAACTTTAGTGGAAAATGTTGAGCTGACTCACAAGTTAAGCATATCAAGAAAATGAAGGTTTTCATCGTTTGTGTATGATTAAATAGATCTTTATCTCTCTTTTTAAATTCGTATTGTGAATAATAGTCACACTGAAATGACTCTTTATCTGTTGAAAGCTAGCGAAATTTCAAGGCCTATTATTTCTTAATTTTAGTAATTGTTTTATTTAAAATTGGAATGAACTCAGCAAGTCACATATTGGGCGGGAGGAGGGGGACAAGCCTTTCCATTGCATTGAAGCCCGTGAGAGATTAAGAGTCACAAAGCCCATTTTAAGAAAAGATCCCCCCCCCCCCTTTTTTTTAAAAAAGAATTCGAAATTGAAGGAACTCAATCTTGAAAATACAAAGTGAGAATTTTTTTTTTTTGCAGACCCCATCGACAATGTCAACCTAAAATGAACTTTTTGTTTTTTTTCAGAATTGCAAGTTGAAAAATAATTTGCTTCTTTTTGAAAGATAAAAGATCTCGCTTCGCTTGCCAACCCGCATTCACCACCTGTGACTACCGGCGGGTGACAACTGATGATTTTGATGCTTTCACTCCTCATATCCTAAAGACTTGGATGTCCAGCTCCTTAAAATTTAGAGTAGGGATGTGTTGTTCATGAACGAATCCATTCATTCACCTAAACAAATGAACGACCGTTCTTTTGAACGTTGAGTAGTTTGGAACATTGTATTGATGCACTTGTAAAAAAAAAAATTTTTTTTAATTACATTCATATGTTCCAATTTTTAGCTCAATCAATCTGAAATTACCTTTAGTGCATTACAGTATATTCATTTCAAATCGTTTTATTTTCTTTGCAGTCTTCCAATGTATCTATAAGTAATGTTTTGTGTACCTTGTTCGGGCTACTAACAAAAGGTTTGGACATTCTACTTCTTGTCCCACGCACCTGCTAAGATCCTTCTCTCGCTTTCTGTTGCCAAAATTATTTCTAAAAATACCTTTTATCACATTTATGTTGATATTTTTTTGTCTTCTTTAGCATCCCTATCAACTACCATTTATAAGCAATAAATAAATACCTTTGTGCCGAGGAATAACAGGAAATATCCAACTCACGACTATTTTGTAAAAAAGCTGCTACTTTTTCAGCCGAAAAGCGACTAAAATGTAAAAAATATGACTGATGTAAAAAAAGGAAATTAAAAAAAAGAAGCTTTAGCTTCAAGTATCATCTGCTGAACTTATCTAACTTCGAACTTACTCAGGTCTGCCAAATTACGGGAAAAGTCGCTAGTTAATAACCATTACGATTATATGAATGCTAATTAGGGATCCGAATACCGATTAATCGTCTGTTGATAATCGGCCGAATGATCCAAATGATTATTTTTAACACTTCCAATTCCTCCATCACATTTTTCTCTAACACTTTCGGTTTCAGAAATAGTTAATAGTTTATTTCTAAAAAACGATTTATTTTTCTCCAGTTTCCCAGAATAATTTCAAAGTTCCATCCAATTTCTTTGAGCGACTTTTCATATTATTGTTCACTAAACTACATTATATAAAGGTGACATGAAAATTTAAAAATATTAGGATTTAGCCTGAGGTCAGCAGACTAATTTAGAAGTACTTTTAAATTTATTTTTTAATTATAAGTAGCCATTCAATCTTTATTCTTTATAAAACATTTATTTTTTGTAAAACGCTTTTCTTTTTATAAAATTTTAAGAATATCTAAAAGCATTATGCTACAGAAGAAAAGCAACACGTGAAAACTGTTGCAATGTTGTTTAAGTTATTCATAATAAAAAAATAAATTTAAAAAAAAATCAACCATCAGTTTATAATAATAATAATAACAATTATGTATGTACTCAATTGTTACTTTAACCAAATGATATTTAATAATAATGCATTTTTTGTTGAATCGAAAATAAATAACTTAAACAATAAGTTGTAAGATGCATGATGTAATCATATGTATAGTTAGAAGGAACAAAATTGCTGAAGAAAAAAATAAAAGTCATCAAAAGGTGGGGTGAGGGTATATCAACTTCACTAATTAAATAATCCTTTAGTGTTTCATTCAGTTTTACGCTCCTTGTTTCGACTGTACAATTTCATACTACATGCTATAGTGATGTCTCCAGAAAATTAGTTATTTGTTGTCAACAAATGTATTCATCATAGTTTCTTGTTGAAGGTATGCTTAAAAAATTATTTTGGAAAATATTTTTTCCGCTGATCATTTGACAGAAATTAGCCGATTATAAATAATCGGCCAAACGGCAGTTACCATATGCTCAATAAAAAGCTGTTTGTTTTTGTCTATCCTTTACAATTCTTGCTATCATTCCTCTTCTGCAAAAAAGATATAAAATAAAATTAAAATAAACAGCTGCACAGCTGGTGTTGCAGAAAAAGTTTTAGGGGAGGCGGATAGGATATGATATTTTTGATTCCCCCCCCCCCCCTTGAAGAGAATTGAATGAAATGAAAAGTAAACCAGGGATGAAAATATTCTATTTTTCTCAAATTGCAGGGCATGGTGGAGAGGGGGGGGGAAATATTATAGCTTATTGAAATAAAATAAATACACCATGTTGTGTTAGAACTCAAAAGTAAACACTTAGTTCAAAAAACATATTTAGAGCACTATCTAAATGAGCTGGCGCCAGGTGGGAAGTAATATGTATTTATTTTTATAGTGCTTATCTCGCTTTGTGATCTGGGCATTAGGTGTTTCTTCCAGTCTGAAGAATCAGTTTGCTTTGTTTCTGTTTAGTGAAGTTGGATTATTTGCTCATATAATTTTTAAATATAGTCACTAACTTTTTGCTTTAAGAATGTAAATAGTAATTTGTTTTATTAAAATGCCACGGAAAACAAAATTCTCTTCCTTGTGGTTGGAAAAAACGGACAGAAATGGATGCAAGATCAGCACATGGTGCCGTGCAGAAAAGGATGAATTTAAAGCATTTTGTTCAGTTTGTACATTATCTTTCAATATTGATAATCAAGGATTTTCACAGGTATTGTCTCATGCTGATGCAGCAAGACATAAGAGATTGACAAGTAACTTGATAAATCAAGTTGTATTAAGTTCATGTTCTTTGTCTTCTACTGTAAACAAATTAGTTATGATGAAGCAATCGAAAGCTTTACTGCCAAGTTCACTACAAGATAAAATTTTGAAAGCGTTGGTCTTTTTAGTTTTAGTTGCCGTAAAAAACAATTATTCATTTGTATCTTTAAATGATTTATCCGTAATTTACAGGGAGATTGTTGATGATTCTGAGATAGCGAAAAGTATCAAATTGTCTAATAAAAAAGTTAAGTACGTAATAAATTTTGGTCTTGCACCCTACTTTAAGTCTCTCCTTATTAAGTATATTTCTTCATCATTCTTTGTAATTCACTTTGATAAAACAACAACAAGGCAAGTAAAGAAGCAATTGGACTCTTCGTTCCAAATTAACAGAGTGTTTTAACCAGCGAGAGCTGTTGAAAAAGAAACTGCTTAAATAAAAAAAACGATACCTACCAACTAATATATATATATATATATATATATATATATATATATATATATATATATATATACTGCTCGACATTGAAAATGCAACACCAATGGTCAGAAAGTGATGAAATTTGGAAAAAAGACAGAGACAGCAAGGAATAATAAATGATTTTAATTTCAAAATGATAGTCAGAATACAGAGCGAGAACGGCGTCGGCTTAGTAGGATGTAGGACCACCGCGGAAAGCGATACACGAAGAAACACGTCTAGGCATAGAGTCAATAAGGGTGCGCATAGTGTACAGAGGGATTGGTCTCCATTCCCTTTTAACCATTTGCCACAGTTCGTCTTCCCAAGTAACATAAATCACGTTACATCACGTTGCTCTGAATCGTTGACATCACGTTACTGGTAACGTTGATAGAGCGAAAATATGTCTCGTTGCAAAACGCAAAAGCAACGGTTTTAGTAACGTTACATCAACGATTTTTGAAGCGTTACATCAACCTTTATTTATCACGTTACATCACGTTGCTTTTAAACGTTGTATTAAGATTTTTTTTTTTTCAAAGCTTAAACAAAGTTTTTTTTTCCTTGGTAAGAATGGATGTGGGTTCATTGAACTCTTAATTTTTGATACAGTAAGTATTCTGTATTTTTTGTTAATGCAATTAGTGTTAATATACTTTTATAAAATCTTTGTTTTTTTTTCTTTTTTTTTAATTTATAAAATGTCTCATTCCGTTTAAAGGCGTTCGAGTATTCTCACACTGTTGCTTCATTCACAATATTTTGTAAGAGCACTCCTGACATTTAAAAATAAACAGAGCATAACATAGCATAGCCGAATTTACATCAATTAGAGTTCTATTAATAGTCAAAATTAACGATATTACTGCAAATTAAATAAAAACTTTTTTCATAAATAAATCCTTGAAAAAATAATTATTATTATTACTAAAGAACTCCAGAAATATTTTTCGAAAGGCATGAAAGTTTTGAAAAAATCCTCTTACATCAGTGCTTTAAGTAAAATTTGAAGTATTATTACTAAAGATAATTTCAGTTACATGACAAAAATTTTTTCAAAAAATTGCTACAATTATTTCGTCAAAATCATTCTGCAAAAAGCCGATTAAATGAGTAAAAAATGGTATCATTTATCGCTTTTATAGCTTATTAATGGAACACATCCCCAAGCTTTAGCATCTTTTTAAGAAATCAATGAATAAATACTCAAATAAAAACATCTAACATTATTCTTTCAAACAATATTATAAATAAAAGTACGGTGGGAAAAATACTCAAACTCCGACCAACGGCAGTTCATTAACATCATAAAAATATGTAATAACACTTTTTTTTAATTAAATAAGTATATCAACAATAATACACTAACAATAATACAAAGTACTTACCGCTAAAAGTGATGAGAGATCGCGATTGCGAAGCTGCAAACAATGGCGGCATAGCAAGCCAGAAGTTGTTTACTGAAAATGGCCACAAGGATTCGGAGGTTGCCGAAGACGAGGCAAGGTGCAACGAAAAGTAACGATAAGTAACGTTTCTTTTGCAACTGTTTGTCAACGTTACAAATTTAAGAAATTTGCAACGTGATGTAACGTTTCAAAATTACGCTTTTTGTAACGAATCGATAAAGCAACGTGATATCACGTTGTGTGGGAAACGGTAACGATGTTTCAACTAATTGCAACGTGATGTAACGATGACGTAACGTTTCAGTGTTACTTGGGTTCTGAACGAGGCAGGAACAGAGTCTGCAAATGGCGTCCAATCACATCCCACACATGTTCGATTGGTGGCAGGTCGGGAGAGTATGGTGGTCAGGGAAGCATCTGTGTGCCTTGGAGAGCATGTTGGCAGTGCGAGCACTGTGTGGTCGGGCGTTATCTTGCTGAAAAATTGCATTAAGTAGCCCTTGAAGGTAAGGGATTGCCACCGACCGCAGCACATTGTCCAAGTATTATTGGTCCGTCATAGTGCCCTGAGTACGAACTAGAGGTAATATGGAATTGTACGCAATTGCGCCCCAAACCATTATGCCACGTTGTCGTGCGGTGGGACGTTCCACAGTTACTGCCAGATTAGATCTGTCTCCACGTCGACGCCACACACGTTGCGGCGACTATCACTGGATAAACAGAAGCGGGGTTCATCTGAGAACACTACATTTTTTCGTCATTCTGTCATCCACGTCGCTCTAGTCCGGCACCATACTAAACGTTGTTGTCTATGTTGTGGGGTCAATGGCAGTCTTCTTAGCGGACGCTGTGATTGCAGATCACGTGCGACCAAACGACGGAAAATGATTCTGGTTGACACGGGAACATTCAGTAGGGTATCTTGCACCTGCTGCAGAATCGATTAACAAGTGACTTGTGGGTCTGCTACAGCTTGTCGGTGGATGCGTCGATCCACGCGTTCTGACGTCACTCTGGCTGCCCCTGCACCCCTCAATCTTGCCACTTTTCGTTGTTCCAACCATATTTGGCACAGCCGATGCACCGTGCTCGCATCCATGTGGGTATCAGCTGCTATTTGACGTACGGACCAACTTCCCGTACGTCAAATATATATATATATATATATATATATATATATGTATATATATATATATATATATATATATATATATATATATATATGTGTGTGTGTGTGTGTGTGTGTGTGTGTGTGTGTATGTGTGTGTGTGTGTGTGTGTGTGTGCGCGTGTGTGTGTGTGCGTGTGTGTTTACAACACAACCACCTATCTGCAAAAGTCATTTATAACAGATCTATTAGCTATAGAACTGGAGATGAGCCAAATACAAAACATGCCTATGGGCCATTCCACGAAAACAGATAAATCGATGGTAAATTTTAAAACTCTTTATTCATGAAAATTTTTGGTGTTCATGAACAGCTAAAATGTGAAATTTAATGTTTTAAAAAATAAATCAAAGTTTCTCTTTTCTGGATTAGCATCACAGTATTCTAAAGATAGTTTCCAGTTGCGAGCAAACATATTGCATCTCAGAGTCAAGTTTGAAGCTCAGATTCGGTTTAAAAAAACCGATTGAAACTTATAAAGTCAAGTTTATAGGTAAGTCTAAACTTTATTGTTTTTATACTATTAAATGTTAAGATCCAAGATATGTCCCAATAACTATGCTAACGCATACAAAAACCTTAATTTTTGTGTCCCGCACGAAACGCAAAAGATGAATTTGTGAATTTAGAATAAAAAAGAGAGTGATTTATTTTATATATTTGTTATTTCTAAAGCAAATTAGTGCATTATTCATATGTTATGGCAGTTTTAGAACTTTAAATAAACTCAAGTTGGAGAAAATTCAGAAAACAAAAATGTCCCACACGTGACGCGTTATACAAACAAAGCGCACGATAAGCACTTTCAATTTGGAAATATTAAAAGAAACTTTTTTCCATATAGTTAAAGGGTTCTATGGTTATTTCTTTAAAAAATATGTTATTCTGAAGTAAAAACTAATTGTATTTTACATATGTACGGCAGTTTTAATAATCAATCGTTCATGAGAAACATTTTTTACCTTGAAATTGTATTCCTTCTTTACGGAATACTGGAAGTTCTTCAATAATTATTTTTGTTTTAGGAATAGATTATTTAAAACTCACAAATATGTAACGCTGTATGAATGTAATATCAACAAAGAAAACTATTTTTATTGTTTCTGAGCAAGAACTTCTTGTGGAACAAATAGATTTTTTTTTCTAAATATTAAATTTTCCTTTTTATTCTTCTTTCTTTTTTCACAACTAAACATTTGTTTATGTAGCAGGCAAACGATAATTTAATTATTTATATCAATGAAAGTTTTTTCGGAGATCATGGTCCTTCATTCAATTTTGATTTCTAGAGAGATTTTGGCAGTTAGAATGAGTATTTTACGAGATGGTTGTTCGTATTGCAATGGGAATATTTTTCTGGATCATTATCTTTGTTTAAAAGGGATATTTTGAGCCATTATCCCTTTTTTTACGAGTGGGGGAGTGGTTGTCGTAATATCGAAAGTTTTCTTCATTCTAAAAACATTTTCGAGACTATTTTCTGTATCCGGATAGAAAATTTAGTTTTTTACGCTATTTAAAACACACGTTTCTCTAGTTCTATTTAAGTGTTTTTAGGGGCGGATGTTCTTACTCTGAAGGGGTTTTTTTTTTTTGAAAACTAATATTTTCCTTTGTTGATAGAGATTTTTTTGGGAGTTTCCTCATCATTCTAATGTTAATTTTTTAGGGACCTTTGGACATGCATGTCTTTATTCTAATATGTATTTCGGAAATTTGTTTTCTTTCTGATATGTATAGTTTTAGTACTATTGTCCTTATTTAATGGGAATTTTCAGAGACTGCCGTCCAGACTCTGAGAAGTATTTTTAGTGAAACCATTGACGTTATTTAGAAACCACTGTCTTTCTTTGTGGTGGAGATTTTCAGGCACTATCGTTCTCACTCTTATAGGGTTTTTAAAAAAACTGTTAAACTGAGAATTTGTTAGGTTTCTTGATGATTTGTTGTCGCCATTCTCGTCATACTTTTCGCAATTTTAGCTACAAATCTCCTTATTTATTCAGAAGGACATGCGTCAAGTGTCTTCCTTTTTTCTCCGCCTAGGAAGATTGCAACAATTGAAACAGACGGCTCAGCGTCGGGCACAACATGATGGGGATCGGGAATTAAAGGAAATGTTGAATTTATTTCAGAGCTGCAGTTAACCTTATCGGGAGTGGAATTTTTAGCGATAGCATTAGCGATGGATTTTTAGGAATTATTTTCATTTTCTCGATGATTTTTTTTCTTTTTTCTTTCTTTTTTTCCTCTTTCTTCTTCTTTTTTTTAATACTACACCTTTATGAAGTTAGAACTAAATATTTAACATTAACAAGGTTTTTTATTTATTTGACAGAGATGGAAAGATGTGAATCCTCTAGTGAATGTCCATTCCGGTGAAAGGAGGTATGCTTACAAGTGAAACCGAATTTGCTCTGTTGCACACAACAAAAGCATTGGTTGATGTGTCAAAATATATTCTTGAAGTGATCTGCTAGGTAAACTGCAAACTGATTGCTTAAGCGCTTATCACACGATGCAACTTTTCACCCTATTCCATCCAATACCGGACTAGTCCAATATACCTCAGGTGCTTCGGCCAAGATCGACGTCTTCATTTCTATTGTTCCCCCGTACGCGAGTTTAGTCCAAGATTATAGCTTCCGAGCAATAAAGTTGGGTAGAGTTGGTCTTTCGACCAATAGGAAAGCATCTGAGTGCACGGGCAAATCCAACATGGCTGACTGCTTGAATCCGAAGTAGAAGACTAAGAAATTTATTAAATAATGGACTTTATTAACGAGAAAAAATGTCTATGAGATGTTAAAAGTCCCTTGTACTGCATGAAGATTTATAGGATATGGTTAATGAGGGAGTATTTTCAAAGAATTGATTAATCAGCGATTGCCGAAAGCATGCATACTCCTTACATACGGTAAAGATATCCTTTTCGATGTTTATTTATTTGCTTGATATAGTGCGTGAAAGAAAAATCTTAAATGCTGTGATACCTTTAGTTTTATTGTTGTTCGTGCTGAAATTTCGCCTGTAAATTTGGCTAATTCTTATATTAATTCGTAGTTTTGGTTAAAGGTACATTGGCGACAGTACCGGTACATATCGACGCCAAATGATTGTTTACATTTTACTGAATCCTTGTCAAATTACTGGAAAAAATAACAATCTTAATTTGATTATTTGCCGTATTATTTCTCATAGTGCGTATGTGCGAAATGTAAAACTGTTTACATAAAACAGTATCATATAAAAAGTAGGCTGATGCTTTATACATAATTTTTATATTAAATGTTTGTAAAATAGTTTTTGAGGTGTTCTAGAATAGTGAGAAATTCTTAATTTCATAAGATTCAAAAACAACTTTTCATTTTGCAGTGCTAATAAATCAGTATTAATCCTGCTTGCAAATAATTATCATTTTGTCTTGCTTTTAGTGTTAAAAAAAATTAAAATTAATCTATGTTATTGCTTTATCATGATTTAAAAGTGAGTTTCTGAATCATTTTGTAAGAGAGCTGTACATAATTTTTGCTTCTCAGTTACAAGGATCCCTTTCAGCCATTCATCTGTGCAAATGAATGAAGAAGGATATGAGAAAGACCTTTTAGTGAAATCTTACCATTAAACGCTAGCTGGTTTGTCGATATTGACAGGTTAAATAAATTAAATTATCTGTCATATTGGTTAACTTGCTGGTTAATCTTTTCATCCTTTGAGTTCCGGTGCCAAAGTAATTGAAGAAAACCACAAGTCACTGAGGCATTTACAATTGTAATAGTTCAGTTGGTGATGGCTATGTTTTAATTCAAGAAAAAAAAACCAAGTTTTTCCCATTTGAAGAGAATTCATTGCATTTAACCAAGAAGAAGTGAAGATTTGAACCCAAGCATCATTACTTTGAAAAACTTAGAAATGTATTCCCTCTACCAATTTTTATTACGATTTCATAGTATTTTTTTTATTCTGTTCTTTTATTATAGTTTATGCTATTTTTTTAACGAATAGTTCTTTACCTGAGTAAAGCATGATTGGAACATTTGCTATAGTTTTTATATTTAAAATAAACATTGTTATTCAATTTGGTGTACTTGCTGTTCATGTCATTACTTTGCGAATATGTTAACAATGTTGCACCAATTATTTGGGAACTATTCGGTTTCCGGCTATTTTTTTAACAATCCGGTATCTGATCCAGCCAGCCCACACCGTACGGGATATCTGACAGATTTTTGCAGGATATCCAGTAGTTAATCTGATATTGATATGGGGGTTATCCGGTATATATGTGGGGATTATCCGGTATGAAGTGGGGTTTGATGGAAAATTTCCAATTAAATGGGATGATGTAATAACTTTTCATGTTTCCTTCATCAAGTTTTGCCATTAGTAGTTAAGATAATAATTTGCATTTTTTAAGACTCACCTGAATTTTTTGAACACAGTAAGATTTCTTAAAGTTGATTTTTTAATTATGAGTTTATTAATTTCTTTTTTAAGAAATAAACATTTTTAGCACAACTCTTAATGATGTATTTTAGATGTTAATTTGCATTTTTTATGACTATGTAGGGGAAAAAGGGGCACATTTGAACATGGGTTACATGTGTACATGGCATGTTTTAGTAAGATAACCTCAAGCAAAAAATATTTAAAATTCTCAAAATATGACAGTATCAGACCTACCTCTTGGTGACATAATCTTTGTTTTAGCGGGTGTTGTATATAATTTTACCAATATGTCCTTTCCTTGTAAAAACATATTTTAAACTAATTATGGAGCTAAACTTAGCTGTTACAAACCATTATATGAACATGCAAGTGAATTTATGACATAAATTTTTAAATTGAATCAACTTCTTTTGAAAGTCAGCTGTAAGGTAGATAAGATGGGGTTACTTGTGAATATAACATCTTCCTGCATATGTGAACACTTTCCATACCTCTTCCATAATACCTGTACCTCAGAGCCAGACTGATGTAAGTCCAAAAATTGTGATTTTCAATTCGTTCATTATTATATTGTACGTAGAATCCTATTCATTCCGCATCGAGCCATGTGAATGCAATTCTAAAAAAAAATTATATTAATTTGAATTTTTGGTATCTTGAATTCAAATTATGTTTTTCGCAATCACGAGCGTGTGTGTGTTTGTGTAGGCACATGTATGTGGGTGCGTGTATATGTGTATGTATGCATGTGTGTGCGTGTTGTGTATGCAGTGCTGTGTGTGTAGGAGTTCGTGTGTGTGTATGTAGGCATTTGTGTCTGTGTTGAGCGCATGTTCAATCTTTTGCATGCGGCAGACAAAAGTTTTTCCTCTCGCCTCTAAAGTTACAATTATATGACTTACGTTGTTCTGACCTGAGGTACAGATATTAATATTAGGGTAGTATTAGGGTTGAAAACACTACGTACTGGTGTGTGTCGGAGTACAACTAGTTTTGGGATACAGGAGTCAGGACCAAAAATGTTCTCAAAAAATTCTGTGTATAAGCATGGAGAAAGAAAATCATTGAATTAGTAATTTAAACTTTTTCATTTTGTAAAATTTTTGACCTGAATAGGGAAAAAATAATCTTTTACTAATAATAAAGATGAAAGTCTGTGTCTGTCTCTGGATCTCTGTACGTCTGTTACGCGCATAGCGCCTAGACCGCTCGGCTGATTTTTATGAAATTTGGCGCAGAATTAGTTTGTAGCATAGGGGTGAGCACCTCGAAGAAATTTTTCGAAAATTCCATTTTGTTCTTTTACTATTCCAATGTTAAGAATATTTTACCAAGGAAATTATCATAACCTGGACAAATAAATTTCCAATTTATCATAACATGGAACCGTAACATTTGAGAGCAAATGAACACATCAAATTGGCAAGAAATTCATCATTCATTATTTGTAAATATACAGGCAAACCAAACCACCTTTTATTTTTCTACTACTGACAAAGCCGTGCCAGTACCGGTACTCAATAAAGTAAGACAAAAGGGATGAAAATAAGGAATTTCTGCCGAAGCTGCAGAGTGGAAGTACGACTAATTTTGGGGGTGCAGGAGTCGGAGTTGGAGGCCCTAAAATTTTCTCTAGCATTTCTTTGTACTTGCATGGAGAAAGAAAATCATAAAACGGAATTATTCAAACAATTTTTCATAATGTACATTTTTAATCTGAAAAGGGAAAATATAATAAATTAACTTATGAAGTAAAACAAAAAAAAAAAAAAAAAAAAGATGGAAGTAATGAATTTCTGCCACAGCTGGGGAGTTGGATTACGACTAATTGTATGGTACAGGAGTCAGAATTGGTAGCTACGCATTTCCCTTCAATTCCGCAGCATTAGTAAAACCATTTGCATTTCATATTCCTTTCATTTTGGTTCAGTCATGTTTATCTCTTTTGTCAATATTCAGGTCTACGAGATATAGCATTTCAATTTTAGTGATAGCTTTTTTTATCTATTCCTTGATACCAAAAATTGAGAATATTCAAAATCTGCACAAATCCCCCCCCCCCCTTAATTTTTTTTAGGTGATAAAAAATAATGTTTTCTGTCATTCTGAATGTTAAAAAATTTTCAGTTGTTCAAAAAATACTTTTAAAATAGTTAAATTGACAAATACCTTTTCTATATACATGTTCACCACCAAGAACTTTTTCCAACTGTTTGTTTGAAGCAAATTCACCTTTAAGTTAGGGATTTATCTTTGCCTTAAATTTTCCTTTAGAGGCTAATGTTACATTGCTTTGATGCGTAAAAAATGGAACAAAATATATTTCAAATCAAAAAGTAAAATCTGGAAATGAGGTGTGCTCGCTGAAATTTTTCAAACAGAAAGTTTGTTCAAATCTGACTATTCACTCAAAAGTTATGTGTGTGTGTGGGGGAGGGGGCAGCAGATTTCTAGATTTATTCTGTGGGAAAAAAAGCCTTTTTGTCATTATAAAATTGATATAAAATTAATTTACTTCAGCTGTTAGTCTTTAGTTAATTAAACCTACATTAATAGCACATTTTTAGGAAAATTTTAAATTCAATAAATTTCTTCTGCATTTCTGCGCACAAACGAGGTGAAAAAAAAATCATGGAACTAAATTATAAAAGCCATTTTTCATAAGGCATTATTTTGAATCTGCATAGGGAAAAAATAATAACCAAACAAATGAAGACAAAAAAGACAATTTTTATGCAGTTAAAATTTAGCACCTTTTTTTACTTGAAAGTGAACAATGACAAGATTTTTATTGGAAAAAGGAAGGAAGTAAAAAAATAGCATACGGAACAAAAAAAAAATGTATCAAAATAAAGTCCTTTTTTCAAACATTATTTACTAAAACTATCGGCGATGAAACAAGTAAAAAAAGCCCGCATGAAGAGATAAAAACTTATTTTAGCAAACCAAGTATTTGTTTTGAGAGCAGACGATCCGAACTTTTACGGCAACCCACAATAGTAACGATGACGTCATGGTTTAGAAACAAGTCTGAGCTCTGCCAGTGTTGGCTGGTATAGAGGATAGCTCGAACTTCAGCGTTGCTTGGACTTGTCTCATGTTGGATCGTGTGATAAGCGCTTTAGAGGCTAGGGTTGGACAATATCGGCAGATGTGTGGTGGATATTATCACGTGTCTTATCGTCAAGTAATTGAATCAGATAAGAAGTTGAGATAACGAAGACCCCGGGTTCTATCATCCACCGGTACCGTACCGGTTACCGTATTAATCTGTTGATTAGTTGATTGAACCACGTGATCATTAGCTGTCACGTGATTGGTTAACCAGTTGAGCTCGTCGAACGAAAGGATTGAGAGTGTTTCGAAATTTGCCGCCGGGAACATTGGGCGCGGAGCATTTTGGACGCCGGGAACATCGGGCGCCGAGCATTTTGGGCCCCGGAAATATTGGGCACAATATGCTCGGCACCCAAAATGCTCGGTGCCCAAAGTTCCTGTTGCCCAAAGTGCTCTGCACCCAAAGTGCCCGGCGCCCAAAATGCTCGGCGCCCAAAGTTCCCGGCTCCCAATCGACGGCGCCCAATCTTCCTAGACCGACTAACCACGCGGTGTAAAGGCGGATTGTTTTCGAACGCAGCCTATGTCATGTCAGTATATGCAAGAGGAAGCATAAGTAAGGATGACCGTTGAAGAAAGGCGAATCAGACGTTCTTCGTGACGGAACATCACGTGGTTTCTCGGACTGAGGGGGCCTTATTATCAGCTCTAGTCGGCCTTGACATAACCCTATGACGGTCCAGATGTTAACATAAATTTTTTTGAAGAATATTTTCTTTTGGTTGAATGAAGGGAGTTGGGGCACCGAGCCGAGGTCTGGCCCCTGTTCGAAAATGACCTCTAGTTACGTCCCTGAGCATGTTTAGTTGTCATCAGCCCTTGGAGTTTGTTTGTCTACCACGATGACGTCACCTGATATTACCCTATAAGGTCCAAGCGCTACCTATAATAAATTGCTGGATTGTCTTTGCTATAACTGTTGCCGTAACTTGTTACACCGGACAGAATCGAA
>NW_026558841.1:0-86322 GCF_026930045.1 Uloborus diversus | reverse complement strand
AGCCTTGTTTACATTCTGCCGCGGTCTCCTTTAGAGATTTAAGCTAAAATTACAACTTTGAAGAATAGCTCATCGTTATAATGGATGTAGATTTCGCAAACTAAATTCATGAATTGAAAAGGTGAAAATTTTCTCCTATTATTTATGATGCGCTGTGTAAATTTTAGCTCAAAATATTGTTTTGTTACTTCAAAATGCGTACTAAATAATTAGCTCCAAATATTGTTTTGTTACTTCAAAATGCGTACTAAATAATTCCTGTCTTGTATGCATTTCTGAAATTTTCTTTCTTTTAAGAAAAAAACTGCATCGTTTAGCACATGCCTAATGTTTTCCTAATATCATCCCAGTAGTTTTATCCTTATGAAAACGCTAACACATTTTTTTTTTTTAAATGTTATCAGTAATTTTTATATTTCTTTGGATAATTGAACTCAAAATGTTCATCTGTTATCATTTGATGTAATAACAAACTTCATTTCTGGAGGAGGACAGGGGCAGGATTCGAAATTGGTGGTGTCCTGATTTGAAAGGCGTTGGACTTGTAAGTGAGGGTCCTGGTTTTGATACCTACTGGTCGAAGATCCTTCTCATTTGTTAATGGTGACTGAGACTTGTTAAATATGTTTGAAGTTACAAAATACTCCAAATTCCTATTCGAAATTAAAACCTCTGAAGATGTTACAACAGGGGTTGCTTGGCTCCTGGTGTGGATAAAATAAAACAGAGCTATCTTCAGAGCCTGTCTAATCAGTTAAATGACATATTGTGGTAGTAAGAAGGACCCTGAAGTGTAAGTGTCTCGGTATTGAATAATGCAGGTGCATTATTTTGTGATTAAATATTAAAAAGGGTATTATTAACATGTTATTGATATTTTGCAAATCTTTTTATCTTTCACTAAGTGTTAGTAAATAAAAACTGACATTTTAATGTTTAAACACTAAGCTAAAGTACCATGGATAGAAGGCGCCTGATGGGAGGCCATCGTGATCTCCCAAAAAGTTTCCTTATTCGGCAAATTCGAAGGGAGCACTCCAAAATAGCATTTTTCAAAAATTCTAAATAGTGTTGCCGCAAGTCTCTTCTCATTAAATGCAGGTAAATGTGTAAGCTCATGTTTTGTAATTTGGTAAAATAGGTGCTTAAATCTTCAACTGAAGACTTTGCCTCCTCCTAAAAGTGAAGGTCGAGATCTGCTAGCATTGATGTATATAACTATATATATATATATATATATAGATATATATATATATATATATATATATATATATATATATATATATATATAATGTGTAAATAATTTCAGAAGCAGACCTAGAATTTATATCTTTAGGTTCCTGCTTAGATATGTGATTCAAGTTTAATTAATGTCCCATGTAAAGAAGAAATTCCTTCTTTCAAAGAAAGTATATACATAAGTGCCAACTTGTGCTAACTTAGCAAAAATGTTTATGGTATTTTTCTTTTCAGTTTCTGTCACAATGTGCTATGCAACCAGAGCTCATGAATGGCTTCAAAAAAATTCTATTTTTGTGTCAAAAAACTGGCATTTTGCAGGTGGGTTCTTCAGAGAAAGTACTGAAAACTGTTCATTATGGCCCATTGGGATCCCTGTTAAGAAGAAACATTTTCGCAGAATGGTGAGTATGTGTTAGATGTTAATGTATAACAATACGAAATCTCGAATCTGGTCATTGGAATTTAAAACATCCCACCTCCTTAACTTTTTCAAAGCTATCCAAAAAATGCCTTTCCTTATACCTTTTTTTGGCTGAAAAAATGATCATTACTGTTCTATTATTTATTTATTCATATGCATTTTTTTCAATTTTGTTTGAAAAAGAAAATTATTGTTATAAGGATATTGCGCAAACTCAGTGTTTTATTTACAGTATTTATTTTTATTTGTGAGCATCATTTCTTGCAAAGCGATAGCGTTTTCCTCAAAATTTTGAATACCTGATTCTAATAAAACATCAAATTCAAAATTCTTCAAATTTGAAAGTGCTAAACTCTGTATTCAATAAGCTTCATCAGTATCAAAAAATAGGAATTTGATAAGTGTCATATCGACTGCGAGCATATGAATGAGTATGCATATCTGTTCTTTTGAAATGATAAAAAGACATCAAATATTTAACTGGAGTGAACTTATGTTGTTTAAATTTATAAATTAAATAATTAACAATTAATTTGAATTGTTTGGATCCTCACTGTAGCAATGCCTTTGTTGATGGCAGCTGGTTAGCGCTATTCAAATTATCACCATATGTACTAGTTCACTTTTTGAGGCAAGTGTAATAAGCATTTAGTATTAAGAGGGCATTGGTAGTAAATGGTTGAAACGTAGATCATTGTGTTGCTCAGGGTTGTGAAAATATCTGATATTTTGATATGTAAAGTAAGACAAAACAACGTCCATAAGCTCATTATTTTTTGCATTGAAAAAGGCGTTCCCTGTAACGCCAAAACACGTGTCTGCTGTAATTTGCAAATTTGTGCTTCATCTAACGTTGTTTTGTCTTACTTTACTGTTCAGCACAAAGGTATTTATTTATCTTATTTTGATATGTGTTTGATATTTTGGTATATATCCGATATTTTGATATAACTGGATATTTTCAATTAGCTAAAACTAAAATCTTTAAATAGTAACTGGTAGAATCCTTGTCAATTCAACAAGGGGTGTAACATGATGGTCTCAGATTTTTTTGAATTTAATATATGTTAAAATTCATAAAAAATTAAGGAATATGTTTTTTTTTGGCCCGAAAAAATTCATGGGCCGAGACGCAGGCTGCAAAAGATGGCAGTCCTGTAATGATTTCTCACTTGGGATTTTTGTCAAAATTTTTAAAGTCCATTATCTCAGGAACGGTGGAACATATTTTGTTATGGTTTGTTTTATTCAGAAGGATATTTTTTCTTGTTTAAAAACATATGCAACATTTTGAAATATGTGCTTTAGTTTTTTTTACCATAGTCTTTTGAAAGAAAAAAGTTTAAAATAATTTTTTTTGATTTTTCTCAAAAGTGTCAATTTCAAAATTTTAAATTTTTTTACAGTTTATTAGCACCACTGAGAACTACGTTCCCTGAAAAGGGGAGCTTTCACTTTTTCGTTTAACAGATTTTAGAGGCATTTGAAAAAATGAGGGTTTTTAAGAAACTCTTTATGTAATGGCAGAACTGAAAATTCAAAAAAAAAAAAAAAAAAAAAAAAAATTGCAACAAGTGGCCAGAGAACACTTTTAACTCAATCATATAGCGAAACTTTCATTTTGCGTCACCATTAGGATATGGAATTTACTGAGAACAAGATGGCATTGGGCTTAACGATTTTTTCGGTGCTATGCTGAAAGGTTGTGTGGGGAAATGCAGCGAATCGGCTGGAGGCAGCGCTCTTGTTTTCATAAAAAATAAAACTTCTAGATAAAGTGGAGACTCAAAATGAAAATTTCGCTATATAACTCAATTAAAAGTGTTCTCTGGCCACTTGTTGTGATTTTTTTTTTGAATTTTCTGGTCTGCCATTACGTAAAGAGTTCCTTAAAAACCCTCATTTTTTTCAAATGCCTCTAAAATCTGTTAAACGAAAAAGTGGAATTTCTCCTCTTCAGGGAACGTAGTGCTCATTGGTACTAATAAACTAAAAAAATGAAAAGTTTAAAACTGGCATTTGTGAGAAAAATAAAAATAATTATTTTAAACTTTTTTTTCAAAAGACTGGCAGAAAAAAACTTAAGCGCATATTTCAAAATGTTGTATATGTTTTTAACAGGAAAACATATCCTTTTGAATAAAAGAAACTGTAACAAAATATGTTCTACCGTTCCTGAGATAATAGACTTTAAAAATTTTGACGAAAATCCCAAGTGAGAAATCATGACAGGACTGCCTTGGGGGTCCCCTACAAGGGAGCCCCCTTGTTTATTTTCAACCGTAAAGAAGTTGTGAGATTTTTGTCGATAAACAAGAAGATATAGATTTTTTTGAAAAACTAAGTGTGGTTATTGTGAAGTCTTACCTCCATGAACTTGAATTTCAGGGATATAAACTAATGTAAAAAAAGAAGTGAACATGTTTTCATATATATAACATGTGCAGATTGTAGCAACGAAGAAAAATAAATTCCCTGAAAAATATCCTACATTAATGGGAAATTTCTCACTTCTGTGAATCTGACCGCCGTGACAGACCTTATCAATGTCATTATTTCTGGGGTGAAAATAAATAATAGAGTGAAAATACATCAATATTAGGCATTATACCAAAATTATAAGTTGCCAGTATATTCTCAAATTTACTAAATACTATTTTTAACACACATTTGAACAAAAAGGATAACTTAAAATTAAACTGTTCTTTAATTAAGAGAACTTAATATTATATCCCCGCTAATCATTTAAATAGCTCATTGTTTGCACAATTAACAAAAGTACAACTTTGATATTAAATTGGCCTCAATTTTTAAACATCAAAAGTTCTTTTTTTTTTTTGTGAGGAAGGCATTTTTTAATCCTTTTTTTTATTTATGAGTAAAATTATTGGAACATAGCTGGGCTATTGGTTATGCTTACTTCTAGTAGGTAACACTTTCTTGTAGGAATGAAATAAAAAGGAAGACAAAAGGTTTCCAAATTGAAAAATATTTGCGTTCAAAAGTTACGTTTTCTGGAGAATGACCCAATTGTTTATTGTAATGCATAATGTTTACAGTTTGTAGTTTAGAATTATTACTTTACTATTCATGTTTATCAGTTTTAAATAGAGTTACTTAAACATTAACTGCTTTACTTTTTTTTTCTAACCACTATTGACTTTTTGTTGGCTTACATTACAACATTATATAATTCAAAAATAAAAATACTCAGTCTATGTGCAGCCATAAAGCATTGTCTTTTTTATGACCAGCTTTAAATTTTTTAACAGGCATTTTTAATCTGCATTTAAAGTGTTACATTATTAATAATTATTGCAAATAAAAATGAATATCACATTTTTGTAATATATTAATAAAATATCAATACATATTATAAATATAGTGCATTACTTTTATGGTTATTTTTTATGATAAATGAATAACATTCATATGATTAATACATATAATTTTTATGTTGCTAAAATCATAGTTCAAAAACAAATATCAAAATATCATGATATTTTCAAAATAAATTTTGGATAGGTATATAACATGATATATGTCATGATATATATTGATTGAAATAATCGATAAACCCTGTGTTGTCACAAACATGAATCATTATTTTGTAATAAATGATGAAATTTTTAATTGCCATATACGAAGGAATGTACTTTATCTCAAAAAATTGTCATTTTGTTGCAGAATAATAATTCCTCTTAATCTTCTAAGATTAGTATCCAGAGTTCAAATAAAAAATAAATAAATAAATGCATAAATAATAAACATAAAAATTAATGTATGAATAAAATTAAAAATAAATAAATAAATAAAAGAACCAATTAAATAAATGCATATTAAAGTGGTATGTGACAAGTGACTTACAAAAAAAAAAAAAAAAAAATGCAGATATGAGACTTTAAACCTTGATTAGGTATTTGCTGACCTTTTTTTCTTTTCTTTCTTTTTTTTCTTTTCTTTCTTTTTGTTCTGAACGAAAACTTTTCAACTAACTTTAATTCATGTATCGACACAGTTGTATTGAGTTTTACTCAATCATAAGCTGTTTTCCATTCCTGTCTTTGTACTAGAGAGAAACTTTTGTAATTTACAATAAAAAATATTACTATTTCATAAGAGGGATTGTAATAGTAATTAATTTGTCTTCCAGTTCAAAATTTGGTGACTATTGACTCTTTCCTACAAAATTCCGAAATCCTTCTCAATCAACATGTAGATCCTGTTAATAAGGTTTATGCTTCTTTTATCTCTTCGGTTTGTTTAGCTAAAATTTGTTTTATTTATTTATGACATTGATGAGGCACATATTCAATGATATTCAACTTTGAAAATTATTTAATCATCACTCGCTAAGCTCTTGGGTTATTAATAGCCTAAAAATAATAAACATATATAAATGTATGCATTATTCCTTCACTATTATTAATTATAACTTCAATTTTGTTTTAGGTTATGTTCAATCCTAAGAAATCATGAATTTGCTACATTTCCTGTTGAACTGCAAAATCCTAGAGAAAAATTCCTTCTTTCTCAAAAGTTGTCAGATGCTCCTCCTGAAAGTTTGCTGCTAGGTTAAATGATATTTTATTATAATTTTTAACCAAATTTGGAAAACTATTTATCATTTATTTGTAAATTCATTATTAATAACCTTACTGGTGAGTTTGTTATTTTTTTGTAGTTTAAGTGGAGAGGTCTGACGTGGGGTGTAAGTAACTCAGTGTTAAAAATAAGACGTTGATAAGTGCATTTTGGGACCACAATTTTCGCGCCCAGATTTCCAGCCCTAGGTGCCAAATTTGATGCCTAAAATTTTGGATTGCATCAATCTGTTTTTTACCCCAACCCATTGTAATCATAACTTGCAAAAGGAATAAAGCAAAGTTTTTTTGGTTTTGAGATTTGGAAGTGCAGGTTTGTTATATTTCTATTTCATACATATTTTTTGTATTGTAGCCTATTACATCTTAAGTTTATCACAAATGGCACCTAGATTTTTCATTTTGATCCCCGGAGAACTTAAATCAGGTGTCATCATGACACCTACTCTACATATACACTTCTATTTCTAGCACTGATAGTAGTAGTGCTCCAACATTATATTTCTTGTGCACTCCACAAAATTTAGTGAGATAAAGTACGAATATTTCCAATGATTATTATTTATTTATCTAAACTCAGCTGAAAAAATATGGTATACATATAAATCCATTTATGTAAACATTGCAAACGTTTGAATGTAAAAGTCCAATTCTCTTCTACGGTGTAACCCCCTCCCCCCACAACTCACTATTGAAATGTAAATCTGCATATCTTTTTCTGAAAAAAAATCTATCAAATCCAGTGTAATATTCCTATAAGTGGAAATCTGGGCAATTTCAAACTTTTCTGTTGGCCTAAATGAACATAGAAAATTCTGCCCCATTTTAATGTCATTCATTGCACAATTGCTAAACCTGAATGCAATGATTATAACTAACTAAACCTTCTAATTATAACATTGTAATGTGTATTACTATCAAATTTGTATCATTTCTTTTAAAATTAATTAGTGTGCTTAAAAATTTTATTGATTGGGAATTTGAAGAATTGATATATTGTGCTTGAAACATATCACTCCTTTACTAACTTTTTAGTGGAAGCTAATAATTATGTCTCATAATTTGAATTTAGCTTAGTTTTGTAAATTGGTGAAAACGGCCCTGGTGGTCATACATTTGGAGTATTACTTTGAATCACCAAAATACTGCACATGGTACTGCACATTTGAAAAACTAATTATGCTCATCATTGGCCCCCATATGGGGGAGGAGTAGAGGCTCAAGCCTCCCCGCCTTAGAAATAAGAACTTCCTTTGCTTTTAGTACTGTTTTCTTTTCAAAAATATAAAAACATTTCTTCTCTAGCCATTAATGAATAAGTTATTAAAAATTTTAATGGCTCTAATCTGTCCTGAAATTGTTTTCCATGGGGAAACTATCCTGCTAAAACATGGGGAAAATATCTGAGCCCCCTCCCCTTTAAATTTTGTATATGGGCGCCTATGATGCCCTTGCCTGAAGATTAGGGCAAGAACAAAACTAGTTTTGAAAATATCTTGTCTTAAGATCATGAAATTTGTTGCATTAAATCCTAAGGATTTTTTCCATTAAAATATGTTTTACATTCCCAATGCAGGAGGAAAATGACTAAAAAAAAAGGAAATTAACAGTAAGTTTAGACTGAGGTATTTCCTTCAGATAGTTTAACACTAGAATTAGGATGATCTTTGTGTACCTAGAAATATGGTAGGTGTCATTTTGACCCTTTGAGCAGAAATCTTCATAATGTTATATATTTGTAAAAATAAGCTAAAAATAAACATATTTATAATAAATACTGTTTATTTAAAGGATATAGATTTTAATTATGTATAATTAAGTATTTAAAAAAGAGTTTTAAATACCCTTAAAATTACTAGCGCTGTTTCAATCGCATTTCACAAACTAACGGCTAATGCTCCCTTTTATGAACTAAAATATTATGAATGATTCAAATTCTTGCAATGATGTGTTCCAAAAGGCTTTTTTGAGTTTCTGCTCTGCTTCAGCACAAGTAAATGTATTTGCATATTTTTTTTTCTCAAAGTGGTCAGATGACACCTAAGTATACCTCATCTAGGTATACCTAGGTTTACCTAGAACCCCTTTAGTTTGTGTTTTAAAAAAAATGCAATTTTCTCGAAAACTTTGTATTATTACCATGGGTGCCCATATAGGGGGGAAAGTGGGGGCTCAACCCCCCCTATAAATTAGAACTTCCTTGCTTTTAATACTTTTTTTTTAATTTAAAAACATCTCTTCTCTAGTCATTAATGAATAAGTTATTAAACATTTTAATTTCTCTAATCTGTCCTGAAAGCGGTTTCCATGGGGAAAATATCCAGCCAAACCATGGGGGAAATATATGAGCCCCACCCCCTTACTTTAGGAAAGGTCAAGGAAGGATTAAGCTTCTTATGAAAATACAGGAGAGCAGTTAGCAAAAAAAGTGTGCTTGGGGTCAAAATGACCCCTCCCGTAATTCTAGTGATAACATATCTTGGTATGCATTTCTTTTTTATTTATTAAAAATAATTCCAATATGAGCTGGAACTGAATTATAAGATAATTCCGCAACAAGTGCACAAAATTACATGCGTATTTAAAATTATAAATACTTGCGTTTATCTATTATCATATTTGGTTTTGTTAAATTTCATATTTTAAAAATCTTTTAGAAAATGTTTCTTTTTTCATAATCTAATATTGGATTGCAGATGCAGTAGAGAGTTACTTCCAAATCTTCCCGATGAATGGCTCAGTTTTGCCTTTTGGAATTGCAGTGTATGGGCCTTGCATCAATAAGAACAAAAGAATCGCCGAACAAAATCTAGCTAATCCTGGTTCCTTTTTGAGGTGAATTTCGTCTTTATTTATCTAATCCTTTGCTTCAATTTTGGAAGAATCTTTGAGTTCCATTTTTAAATTTTATTTTGCTGAATAATATTTCTCTGACATTAAAAATGTTAATTTTGCTCCTTGCAAGCATGTGAGACTTCAAGGTAGCCATAAGGGGGAAGGGAGAAAGCCAGGGCCCTAAGGGTGGTTAAAAGGAGGGATGGTGGGGGCGATTGCACCCTCCTGAGACTAAATAAACAAACTTTCCACCAGCAGCTTTTGCCTATTGAATTATTCAAAACACACTTTTGCATAATCTTTGCTTATGTTAGAGAAAGTGCTTTTTGGGGCTCCTGAAAAAGTTTTGCAATTGAAGTCCTAAAAATTGCAATCCGCTCCGTTTTGCATTAGGGGAAGGTATGGAGTTCGGAGCTTTAGCACTGGAGATCAGTATACGTTGTAAAGGGTAATAAGTAGTAAAAATCATTTGTCCTTCTCTTGAACAATTTTTGGATCCACCTTTGTGGCGCTCTTATGATGATCGGCAAGTTTACCCTATTTCTGTAGATTTTTTTTTTTTTTTGTCAATTTTCGATATCAAAACCTGAAGAGAAATGAGTAAGGGCAACAAGTTCAAGTTTTTACTCCAGCTCAAAGAAATCCAGATCTGGCACTGACTTATTAAGAGTTTTTCAAAAAAAAAAAAGAAAGAAAGAAAGAAAATCAGCTTTTCTTGTTCTTGTCCCGTCGCATCTATGTATGTATGTTTAATACTATCAATTGATTTTTGTTACTGCATATAAACTGGGTAAAATTATAAATTTTACATTTGGATTTGTGTAATTTTATTCTCATTATTATTATTTTTTTTTATTTCAAAATTTTCTTTTTTAGGGATTTAGAGTCATGGACAAGTCTGTCATTAGCATTTTTTTGTCCACCAAAGAAGTCAATGGATTGGTTTCATTATTGGTCAAAATACCGTTATAGGTGGTGGAGAAAGGTTTGTCCATTTATTTCAGTTTAACTCCATTTTTGAGATTTTTCATTGAAATATTATCTTGGCACTAATTAATATCATGCTGACGTTCATACAGTTACAGTGAAACCTGTGTAAGTTGACCACTTGCGGTGCAGAACTTTAGTGGTCAACTTAGACAGGTGGTCAACTTACAAAAGGTTTGTTATATGATTCTTAGCCAAACCTTAACCTTTGGTGCATATTGGTGGTTAACATAGACAGGTAATCAACTTACAAGGGTGATCAACTTTACAGATTTTACGGAATTTAATTTTTGGAGGATGCTGCGATGTATATTTACCAGATGTGCATTTTTATTATAAATCACTATTTGTAAAAAATTTCTGTAATTGTAAATGTTTTAACTTCCAACCAAAACACTTAATATTCTCTTACATCGCATTAATGTCTTGTATTCTATAAAACAACATATACAGTAAAATTCCTCTAATGCAGACACTAACCAAACATTTTTTTTGTCCACAATAGAGAGGTGTCCGCAGGACAGGGGTTTAATAATGTTATTTGCATTGGAACTGGGGAATTAAAAATTGTCCACATAAGAGGGGTGTCTGTGAGGAGGGGTTTTACAGTATTTATTTTCAACCTTTTGGATGACATCATAGGAAAGTATATTTTAAGTGCATATAACACAATACACTAACACTTAATAAAAATGCATGAAGATAAAATATACTTCCATAATTTAAATGCTTCTTTTACCTCAATGTGTATGTTAAGTGTGTGGATCAGGGTGAATTAGTGGCATAACGCCATTTGAGTTCTGCTTCATATAAAATTGATAGTATGATGTTAATTCTAGAAAAAATACATTGAAAATAATGTATTTTTCTAAAACAAAATATTTCAAAATTTAAATGTCAAGTCAGTTTCTCAATCCCAAATTTTAAAAAAGGTTCATTTTTGAAAATCATAAATTTTGTGAAGGATTATTATATCAGCCATCAAGGTATTAATTGACCCACTCAATTAACTTTTTAATTGAGTGGAATACTTAATAATGTGATACTTTAATATACCTGGCTCATTTTGTAATTGAATTATCATGTACAATAGTTTTTGAATATTGTTTGAGATATTGCTTGATTATAATGTAACTGGTTTTTCACTGAAGTATAACATAGTCTTAAAAGAAGTGTACAGTATGCAGTCAGTTTGCCGTAGCTGGAATATGGTAGAGAAAGTTTGAGCTATCAGAAATTCAATTTACCCCTAGTTTCAATTTGTAACATTTTAAAAGTGAACACTTTTAAATATTTTAATTAATATCTTGATAGCTGATATAAGTACAGAATGTATAAATTCTTATAAAAAAATGTGTCTGAAAATTTTTTAAACAGAGAACACAAACATTAAAAACACAAACAAAACTCTAAATAAATCCTAAACATTTCATTCATATTTAATATTAAATAATAATAATAATTTGTCGTTTTAATTTGCAACAAACCCTTTTATAATTTGTTGCAAAATAACTACTCAAGTTTTGCAGGATTCCTACTGGCTCTTTTAAAAAAAGTTCTGCAGGCTACCGCATAAAATGCTGAATAATTTCAAAGAAAAAAATTACATTCAATCATGAAAATTTTCAGTGGTGAGCACAGAAATTTTCGATTCTCTTAACCAAAACTTGAATTCTAACACACATATCATCACCACTGAGCAACAGTAGGATATCTTACTGTTATTCCTAGGATTAGATGTCTCACTGTTGCTCTGAGGTGACGATATTATGCATGAAATTTTAACGTAATTAAATCTCAAACCAAACTTTACGATCAAAATCTTTGTTTTAGCCATGATAACCATGGTCATATTAAGAGAGTTCAACTGTAATTTAATGGCTGTTTAAAGTGAATTATTTGTTAATAGTATTTGATTATTTATATATTAATGTAAAAAAATTTCTTAACAGTTCTCCAATGTGCCTTCCAAGTTTTCTCTTTCTGATGTTACCGAATCATCAGGCAGCCAGCAACAGCTGTCTGTGATACTCCAGTATCCATGGGGAAAAGAGAAAGTGGAGACGATCACTCTTTATGACGACAACAATTTTAAGGAATTGTGCATGAAATATGGCTTTGAACAAAAAATGTCCAATTTTAGTGTTCCTGCTGTTGTGACATGTGAAACAGAATTGGATCTAGCTGCATTTGCATACTTGACTTCTGATTTCTCAGAAAAGTGGCGAGAGAATGAACTGAGAAATGTGAGTATTTTACTTCTTTATTATTTTTATTGCGATATTCCAGGGGTTCTCAAACTGGGTGCTTCGGCACCCTGCTGTGCCATGGTAGAAGGCGATGAGTGTCGCGAAATATCCATAGTAACTATGTATTGGTTTGCCAAAAAAGGTCACAGAGACCAATAAGGTCATTCCCCATCCCCAGTTTTTTAATTTTTGTTTCTACATAGTTCAGTGTAGGTTACTAGTATAAAAAAAGTATCAAATTATTCTTGTAGCCAAATTCATGTAGTTGCCAAGTTCACAAAGATAAATGTTGCTGTGTACCATAATTTTTTTCCTGTGATTTGATAACCTATAAAAGTAGATTATTGGTCATTAAAGCCGTGGTTAGCTTTCTTAGCACTCCGGTGTCTTTATAATATAACACCGGATTATCGGGTGTTGGATATGACTATGTGTTGCATATGCTGCACATATATGCACGAGTTGTGCACATGAGCGACAAAAAAAAATCATTTGCGCGTAAAATATGATGATTGATCTTTCCATGGAAAAAAAACATGGAAATTTTTATAATGTTTTTGAGGTCGTCATCAAATGTGGTTTAATACAATTAAATACTATAGTATTTCAATTCGTTTTAGTTTGATAATGCTTTTTGGCGTTTTTGCCATGAACTGTGAAGTTATCTTTACCTAGAGTTTTCCTTATTATGGCCCATGTTCTTAAAAAGACCAAACCGCTCTTCCTTGATTGCTGAAAAGCACAATTAAAACTTAAATTTTTTAATTCTATCTAATCATCTAAGTGAATCATCTAATGAATATGCAAAAGCTGGAGAAATTCAATCATAAGGGAACAACATATTAGTTTTTGAACCTTAGGATAGCTTTGCACATACGCACATACACTTCAAATAATAGAAATGGACTAGGGTGGTGTGAGAAAATTCTAATTCTTCAAAGGGTGTCGTGAGTCGAAAAAGTTTGGGAACCCCTGCTATATACATATTTATTTGCAATCTGACTAGGGTGGTGTGAGAAAATTCTAATTCTTCAAAGGGTGTCGTGAGTCGAAAAAGTTTGGGAACCCCTGCTATATACATATTTATTTGCAATCTGACTAGGGTGGTGTGAGAAAATTCTAATTCTTCAAAGGGTGTCGTGAGTCGAAAAAGTTTGGGAACCCCTGCTATATACATATTTATTTGCAATCTGTCCTCATTTTTAGAAAACAGTACAGTGGAACTTGTGTAAGTTGCCTACATGTGATACAATATTTTAGTGGTCAACTTATAGAGAATGATGTATATGATATAGGACTAAAATTTTGTACCAAAAGCAGGTTCTTTATACAGGTGGTTAACTATACAGGTTTGACTGTATTTCTTTTCTTATTATTTGTAAATATTAGAGTGCTGGCCAAATTATTAGACTAAAGAGGTTTTTTTTATTTGTTGTATACTATTTGTACTAAAATACTATTTATTTCACTGTTAAAGTACAGTACATACTGTACACTGATTATTACTTTATTTTAGCATAATTTAATGTTTGTAGGTGGCAGCACTGTCTGCTTTGTTTACGTTCTTTGTTTATCTACCTACCATGAACAGAACCTGAATCAGCTTAAACAGTTCACTAGTTCTTTTTATTAGTGTGTTCTGTTATATTTAAAGTTAGTTTTAGGTAATTAGTGAATATGTGTATGTGAGTATATATAATAGTGAGTATGAACAATTTTTTACCTCCTTTTTTAAAAAGTTAAGAAATGGTGTAAACCTTGTGAAAAGTATGCCAACAAGTCTTAAAATGCTCATTAAGAACAAGGGAATGCATACTAAATATTAGATAATTATTTCACTGTTCGTCAATGTGTCTATAGTTATGTAATCAATTAAAAATTTGCTTTTGAAAGTCTTAGTCTAATAATTTGGCCAGCATTATAGGTGGGATATTTGTTTAAAAATTCTTGATTTTTAAATATTTACACTTTTTCTGTTATACTACCAAAATTGAGAGTACAATGAAAGCCATGGGCGACTCATACGAGGGGGCATGGAGGGTAACTGCTTTGCCCCTTTGCCTTTGCTTTGACTTTGCCCTTAGCTTTGTCACTCCACTTTTCTAAGTTACAATAGATCAAACATTATAAAATTGATCAATTCACGGGTTTAAAGAATAAAGAATTAAATTAATAAGTGTAGGTTTTATATTTTTCATAAGTTAACATTTTATACATAAAGTGAAATGAAGCTTTAAATTTTCGAAGAAAGGAGTCAAGACTGAAGCCATCCATCCCAACTTTTGAGTTCGCATCTCTAAATTTTTGGAGGTCATTTAAACAATAATAAAGTTAAACTTCAATTTATAAAAAAAGATCAGCTGTACCACCTTCACCCGTCCACCCCACCTCTCTCCTTCCACCTATCCCCCTCACATACCCTTTGACAACTCCCCCCCCCCACCCACTTTTTTTTGGTACACCAATCGCATATGGAGAAAACTGTCTAAATTAATTGAAGGTAATATTTTTGGAATAGAAAATGAACTATTTATGGTTGTGCTGACAAATATTTGAATTATTAGTGTGCTTTTCAGGTTTTCAAAACTGATACATATTTATACTGAAATACAATAGAACCCTGTTGTACTGCAATATTGATGTACTAAAGAGTTCTGTTGTACCTCAGGATAAGAGGACATACATTTCAATGACACCGCACCCCCATAGGTATTGTTTGGAATAGGAACTTGGAGGACTTTGTGACCATAACATATTTAACATGCCCCAGTCAAGATTAGCAAACATGGAGGATCTTCAATCGGTTGGCGTTGAATCTGGGACCTCCAGTTACAAGTCTCATGCCTTACCAATCAGGTCACCATGGCCTCTGAATTATAACACATTATATAAGGAACATTTATTTTTGTTAAACTGTGAGCTTTTAAAAGTGCTCAGCTTATTAAGTGGAAGCTCAACCAGGACGTATGATACTTCTTGTAAAAACAAATTTATCTTGTGCAACATCATGAAGAGCCAAATTTAAAAAGTAACTTGTTTATTATGGCTATGATATATACAATGACTAGTTAAAGGAAATATTGAGAATACACTCTTTACATTATTAAGTAGATCATAATACTTTAAATGACTTCTGAATCTAACTTTCTAAGTCAAAGTATGAAACGTTAAACATAATGAGCTATGATATTCATATCAAGAGCAGTAAGCCGAAACTATCGGCAAAAACGGACTGACTCAACTGAGCTGCCGAAAGAAACAACCAAGTCTGACTTGGGTTGCAAATTGAAAAGGGAAGAGAATGAAGCAAAGTGCCGGGAGCTTAAATGCTACCGGTAATTTGCATATTCTGCTGACGCGATCTTGTTGCAAGAAGGAATGAACGAATGAAAAAAAACCTAATGCAAATTAAGGTTGCCAACACTTTTGGAAAATAATTTACTTCCTTTCGTAACAATGGCCCGCCTCTTGCAATCAAGATCGCATCAGAACATTATGCAATAAAAATAACAATTTAAATTGAAATATTTCATTTCAGCATCTTGACTTGAAATTCTGGCACTGCAAAAATTAAAGTCCTTAGAACAGCACTTTTTTTTTTTTTTTCAAAAATCAAACAAGCTGATGAATTGATCTGTTGACCCGCATCGGCTCCAGCGATCTTTGAAGGATCCAGAGGACATCAATATTATATCGGGAATGACAACATCAAAAGTCCTACTCGTGCTGTTGCGTTTAAACGCTCCAGAATTTCCAGATACATGAAAACAAATGACAACAGTCAATAACATAATATGAACATTTTTACAAAAAAATTTGCCAAAGTACACATGGAAATGTAATTGGACTTCGAAATTTTTTTTTTTTTTTTTTTTTCATTTTAAAAAATTTCTTATGAAAAAGTTTAATTTAATTTTGTTCAAAGGTTTTGTAAAAATATCCGCGAAATTTTGTTTTGTATTCACATAATTTAAATCAAACAAATTTTCTAATATTAAATTTCTTAAAAAATGAAGTCTGATGTCTATATGTTTTGTTCTACTGTTTTCTATTGGCGAATTTGAAAAATTAATTGCTGCTTGATTGTCGCAAAGTAAGTTAAACTGTGGTTTGATCTGAATAAATTCAAACTTTACAAGTTCATTTATTATGCGAACAATCCAAACTAATTCCTTTGCAGCTTCAGTTAGTGACACATATTCTGATTCCATTGTTGATAAGCTAACACATTTCTGTTTAAAAGTTTTCCAAATGATAGGCGATTGATCAATGAATAAAATCATTCCGCCAATCGAAATTCTATCATCGCGACTTGCTGCAAAACTTGCATCACTATAACATTCGACTTTTAAATTTGAAACGTTAGACAAACATAATTTCAGAGATTTTGTGTAATTTAAATAGCCAAGAAGTTTCAGTAGAATATTCCAGTGATTCAAACCTGGGTTAGATTGAAATTGAGATAATATGTTTACAGCGTAACTTAAATCTGGTCGCGTTCTACTTGCAATGAAGGAAATGCAACCTAAAATGTTACGGTAAGGCAATTTAGACATCATTTCAATTTCTTCTTTAGAATTCGGACATTGATCTTTGGAAAGTACAGTTCCTACACCAATCGGCAAAGAAACAATTGGAAAATTGTATTTTTGATATGTTTTGCATACTTTATTGATATAGCTTTGTTGATGAATAAATAATGCATTGTCTATTTCCTCAAATTCAACGCCTAAAAGTTTTTGCGTTTTTCCGAGTACTTTGATGTCAAATTTAGATTTCAGACTAATAATAACATCATTCAGACATTTGTTATTTTTACAAAATACTACTATATCATCAACATAAAGTATTAAAATTACACTTGATTCAAAAACATAAACACAATTTGCCCATGATAATTTCTTAAAATTTAAACCAATAAGAACATTATGTATTTCCAAAAACCATTCACGACCCGATTGATGAAGTCCATAAATTGCACGATTTAATTTACAAACATAACCAATTTTCTCAGGATCTTGAAATCCCTGGGGTTGTGACATGTATATGTTTTCCTTTAGAGGAGCATATAAATAAGCACATTTTATATCAAATTGATGATGAATCCAATTCAGTTTACACACAAAGATAGAAAAAAGTAATCGTACCAATGAGAATTCAATGACTGGACTAAATACCTGGTCATAGTGAATACCCTTTAATTGTCTATGACCTTGAATTACCAGGCGACTTCTGAAACAAACAATTTCATTTTTATCGTTTCTTTTCACAGTAAAAACCCAACGATTGCCAATTACTTTGGAATCAGCCGGTTTAGGCACAAGACTCCAAACGTTCCGGGTTTGCATAGTATGAATTTCATCTGACATTGAATTGTACCATTGGTCTGCCTCTGGTGTTTTTAAAGCATCATTGAAAGATTTTGGTATACGAACGTCTAGTCATGTTTCTGAATTACTCATGTCTGTAAAATTTACTTTCCCTGAAAATTTATTTTTCCCACTGAAATCAAAATTTTCTTTCAAATATTCTATTTTGTGAGATCTGCAAAACGCTTCAACATCATTATAAGACCGCAGTCTTGCGTTTGCACCTTCAATTGAATAATAGATATCAGTTCGTGATTTGTCAGAACGGGGAACAGCTTTCCGAATCCAAACAATTTTATCTGGAATTAGGGTATGACTAGTACTTTGTTCATCGTGTTCCAGTACGGACACAGGTACAATATCATTTTCCCCCTCACTTAAACTTTCCCGATCAGAATCATTGTCGGAATCTGACGAATCCAGAAACTTAGTTGGGTCCAGTGAGGCTCCACTGCACTTAGATTCTGCTTCAAATCTAACATTAATCGATTCCACAATTTTCCGTTCTGTAGGAAGCCAAATTCTATATCCCCTTGTTTTTAAAGCATACCCGACGAAAATACCCTTTTTGGCCCGCATATCTAGTTTCCTTCTTAAATTTTTGGGGGTTCCAAGAAAAACAGGATTACCGAAAATTTTCAAATGCCTGACCGAAGGTTTTCGCCCAGAATAAAGTTCAAAAGGTGTTAAAGTTTGACCTTCATGGCAAACACGATTCCACACATACGTGAAACATAGTAACGCCTCAGCCCAGAACTGATTTCCTAATTTACTGGAATGTAAAATTGCTTTTACAGCGTCTAGAGCTGTGTAATTGAATCTCTCGCTTACCCCGTTTTGCATTGGAGTATACGTATTTGTACGTTCTGGTCTTATACCCTGTTCATCTAAATAGGTCTCAAACTCGGCACTGCAGAATTCTAGTCCATTATCAGTTCGGACATTTACAATTTTCGTATTCAAAAACCTTTCAGCCCTTTTTTGATACTTTTTAAAACATTCTAGTGCCTGACTCTTTTCCTTTAGCGGAAAAACAGTGACTTTACGAGAATAATCATCAGTTATAGACAGAAAATATTTAAATCCCCCAATTGCGACATGTGGAAGTTTTCCACAAAGATCCATATGTACCAATTGTAGGGGTTTTTCTGATCTGATCTTATTCAACGGCTTGAAAGAGACACGTCTAGATTTAGCTATTTTACAGGATTCACAATTTAATTCAGTTTTCTTAAAATCACCTAAACCATTTACAGCATTATTTTTACTAGTGTTAACAATATATTTAAAATTAATGTGACAAAAACGTTGATGCCATACATTTAAATTGTTGTCAAATTTTCTACTAGAAAAAACACTATTAGATTTAGATTTTAAATCGCCGGAGTTGGAGTTCTGACTAGAATTAGAATTTCCGGACTTAGACTCTACTTTTACATCATTTTCAGAAAAAAGAATCTGATTTTTCGGCTTCACCGATAAATCATCAGTTTCGCGTTCTTTAAAACTGTTAAGTTCCTTTACATTTTTACATTTATAGATTTTATTATTTTTAGTTTTTGCATTTACGCTTCTAGGGTATTTGGGCAAGAAAGAATAAAGCCCGTCTTTACATTTTGCAGATATTATAATTCTACTTTGATCTTTAGATTTTACATTTAAAACTCCATTTTTACATTCAAATGAATAACCATTTTTATCTAATTGTGAAACAGATAAAAGATTTCTCCTTAAGTTTGGAGAATAAAGAACATTATTTAAAACTAATTTGTCTTTATTACCTTTCGAGTCCAAAAGTAGCACAATTCTACCAGTTCCTTCAACCGGACAGCTTGGCCCTTTAATTGCTGTTGTAAGGCTGGATGCATTATTTGGAATATAATGCACAAAGAGTCTTAGGTTATTGCAACAATGATGGGTCGACGCACAGTCCACGTACCAGTCATTGGATACTTCTTCTGTGGAGTTGACACTGCAAACAAAATTCGATTCTTGCTTCTTTCTTTTGAAGCATTTCGCTTTCGTATGGCCGCATTTCCCGCAAAAACTACATTTTATTTTATTTTTCTGTCCCGCTTTAATGGAAGTTTGAAAAGCTATAGCCGATGATTCCGAGTCCTTTTGCACTAATTTTAAACGAGATTCTTCAGTAAGTAATTCAGTCAAAATTTTATCAAACGTAAATTCATCTTCTTTCCATCTGTAAATTGACTGTACAATCTGGCCAAATTCAGCAGGCAAGTAACGAATCAACTGGAAAGACTGATAATATGACGGGATAGGTTTTCCCAAATCCTCTAACTGTTTGATAAGAGTTTTTAGTCGACTTGCATAGATATCAACCTCTTCACCTAACTCAATGTGACAATTGAAAAACTGGTCTGTCAAATCAATAATTCGTGCACGAGAGTCTGGTCGGAAATGCAGTTCTAATTTATTCCATGCTTGAGAAGGATCATCAATCTGATTTATCAAATTCTTGTATTCATCAGATATGTGCAAATAGATTAAACTATATGCTTTGTCTCTGCGTTTACAAAAGTCTGAAGTTTGCGGTGAATCTTTACCTGGCTCTTTTTCAACTTCGGTAACAAATCTGCAGCAATTTTTGCTCATTAACAAGGCTTTCATATCGTTTAGCCATGTGGAATAATTTTCCCTATTTAATTTCGAGATTTCCATGTTGAGCAAAAAATTTATCTGGCCCGCCGTCTGATAGACTTCTGTATCACGTTCGATGTTGAAAAAAAAAAATTTAAGAATTTACGCATACCATCTCGTCAGGTTGGGCAAACGGCCCATAACCGATTTGTTAAACTGTGAGCTTTTAAAAGTGCTCAGCTTATTAAGTGGAAGCTCAACCAGGACGTATGATACTTCTTGTAAAAACAAATTTATCTTGTGCAACATCATGAAGAGCCAAATTTAAAAAGTAACTTGTTTATTATGGCTATGATATATACAATGACTAGTTAAAGGAAATATTGAGAATACACTCTTTACATTATTAAGTAGATCATAATACTTTAAATGACTTCTGAATCTAACTTTCTAAGTCAAAGTATGAAACGTTAAACATAATGAGCTATGATATTCATATCAAGAGCAGTAAGCCGAAACTATCGGCAAAAACGGACTGACTCAACTGAGCTGCCGAAAGAAACAACCAAGTCTGACTTGGGTTGCAAATTGAAAAGGGAAGAGAATGAAGCAAAGTGCCGGGAGCTTAAATGCTACCGGTAATTTGCATATTCTGCTGACGCGATCTTGTTGCAAGAAGGAATGAACGAATGAAAAAAAACCTAATGCAAATTAAGGTTGCCAACACTTTTGGAAAATAATTTACTTCCTTTCGTAACAATTTTTACAAAATGCAAATTAACTTCAGTAGTACAACACAGTACTACTACTATTAGTACTGTATCTGATTTTTATTTTGAGCCTTATTAAAAAATAGGGGTCAATTCCTTAGACACTCTGCTTCAAACTCAAAAAAATACTATGGACTGCAATAGTGTTGCATTTCCTTTTCTTTTTTTAGAAGAAAAAACCCATTAATATTGTTTCCAAATTCAAAGTAATTCCACCCTTTTGCTGAAAGCGATCTGCTCATTTGCATGCATATAGTTTGTAGTAGATTTATTTTTTTGATTCCTCTAAAAAGTTTTTAAAAGGTTTCTTGTGAAGTGGATGAATTGCATCTGTGGTATTAGAGGAGCAGTTGGAGTTGTAACTTTTTTTTGAAATAAAATAATGCAATAAAAGCATGCACACACACACACAAAGAGAAATAAACCAAAAAATGTATCATAATGATGTGATTGATATATGGATGCCTCACTTGCCAAATCGATTTAACTCCATAAAACAGAAAGTCAAGGAAAGTGATGAAGAAGATAATGCTATCCATAGGAGTGAATGGGCCCTTGTGTTAACATTTTCTGCTAGCACATGGTCAGAAATGTACTGAACTAAAAGTTTAACATAAATTCACATTCTAAGCATTGATTAAGCACCATTAAAACAGAATTGAGGATTTTTTAAAAAGTGGAGTTAATCGATTTGGCAACTGAGGCATCCATATATTGCTCATTTTCTAATTGTACTGAAATATTAGTGCAGAATTTCTTTTAATTCTAACTGAAGTGATAGCTGAATGTCTTGAATTTTTGCACTAAAAACTTCTCTTTTATGCATGGTTTTACTTGGTTTTAATTGGTGTTTTTAATTTTAGACCTGTTCTATTTTTTCTCCCAAAGAATTTTCTAATGGTTTTCAGACTAGTTATGTGGTTTTCTTCCTTTTAGATGTTTCAGTTTCATGTAAAGTTAGCCCCCTACAAAGTTTGTCTATGTTTATCGGCTTCCAGTATTGACACCCTGAAGAAGTTGTCCGATGTGGCAAACCATTTAATGAAAGAGTTCAGAAAAGGAGATATTATGGTATTTCCTCACTATGACGTCCTCTCATCAAATGAATCTCAGTTACAGGTTTTTCCATTTTGCAGGTATGATCTATTTATGATACAGTGAAACTTGTGTATAACAATACTGTCTATAGCAATAAACCTGTATACAATGATACTTTCCTTGACCCGGTAAAATGTCAGCATGAATAATCAAACTGTCTATAACGATAACCTGTATGTAACATTATAACAATATTTTTTTAGGTCCCAAAAGTATCGGTAGGTTTTACTGTATTGACATGCTTTATTGACTGGCTAAAATTTCTATTATTTAATTGTACAACTGAACTTCTGTGATTTAAAATTTTAGACTTTTCAAAGTTTTTACTTGATTCCTTGAATTCTATTAAGAAAATGTGAATATAGTTGGAGTAACATTGGCAGCGTTGTGAATGTTATGTAGGTCTTAAACACCACATTAGGATGCTGCCTGGTTAAATTTGCCGCAATTATGATTCAAACCCTATTTTGGGTTATTGAATTTTTTTGTATTAAACTTGGAGGCTCCGCCCACTGCTCCCTAAGAGTTATCAACTTTGAAGATTGCTTCGCAATCTCATTTGATTTGTAAAGAGTTAAATTCTTTGCAAGGAAGAGGTTGATTAAAATATACCTTAAAATTAGAACAAAATAAAAATGCTGCTCCCACTCCGGTAAAAAATAGAATTTAATTTAAGTACTCATTATAATTAGTTCAATATGAAGATCCCTCAAAGAAAAAAGTAGCTTGATTAAAATATGCGTAACAAAATTAAAAACAAACAAACAAATGTTTATAAATCCCCCCCCCTCCCCCAATTCGGACCAAACTATTTTTTTAAGCAAATTTTATAGCTATAGATGATAAGGGGGCTCCTGGGCATTGCTAAATTGCCATATGTAACATTTTGAAAAGTTGTTTTCAAATTCGTGGTCTTCAGCAATATTTTGCTCTTTAGCTCAGCGCTTCAGTTGGGTTAGCTTAGGATTTTCACTAAATTAAGAAACCTTATATCTCCTTTGTAATTAATTGAGAAAATTGGAGCAAACTTCTGTCCTATGCAGAAAAAAAAGTTCTTTCAAATAACATAGAATGTTAGGAAGAGCAAGAATTTTTTTTACCCGTTTATTAGGCTACATGAAATTTTAACTTAAAAAATTGATTACAGAAAAATTCAAAATTATATGTATAATTATAATAAAAGTGAAAAATATTGAAAAGACCACACCAAAAGCCCATAGATGTGCAACACAGCAAAACTAAAAAGCCAAGTAAATATAAAATACTTTGTCTTTTCCTATTAAACAGCTATTTGCAATTTTCCTTTTTATCATCATTATTTTTTATATTACTTGTTTAATATTTGGTATTTGGCTTGCATATCTTAATATATAAAAATCTTGTGCGGACGTTTGTCACCATAACGCTTTTAAACAGCAGGACAGATTTTGATCAAATTTTTTGGGTGTAGTTAAGTTGGGGCAAGAATGGTTTTGAAGCGCGATGGATCGAATCGGAAACGTTTTTGTTAATTGATTAATTAATTTAAACATTAGATGTTTATATCTCCCAAATGATTATTATTTATTTTAACCTATTGTTGAGCGAGAACTGAGATATATATTTAACCCGTTGCCAAAGGACAATAAGAAAGCCTGTTTTGCTTTTTGTAATGAAATTTCCTATTTTGATATGTGAATTGAGAATAGATAAAACAAAGAGAGAGAGAGAGAGAGTGAAGCCTTAATTTCTTGAATACAACGATTTTAGGTCCCGTGATATATTTTAAACTAAAGTACTGGAAGGTTCACTCAAAATGTGTGTTCTGTCGTCGTTGTTGAACCATGTGACCCGATCGGTGCTTTAGGTTTTCCTAACTAAAAGATCAGGAAGTACTGTACCTAGCAACATTTGTTTCTCGGCTGAAATCCATCTGAGTTTTGGTACCAATGTCAAGAATACTTTAAGGATTATCAAACTAATCAGTACATTGTTAAAGGACAAGATGTTGGAATTTAAAGATGAAACAAATTTATTTTCGACCGGATACATTACAGCAGGGTAGTTCTGTACACACAAGATCAGTGCAGCGGAAGATCTTTATCTTTGGTGGGGAAAGAACAAATTAGGCAATATATGAAGTTTTAAAACTTTTTGTTCAAAAGATCGGACCGCTAATCGATCGGAGTTAGCTTTGTTCACTGATCGGCTGGATTACAGTAACGTGGAGGCTTGGCGACTTTGGCTATAAACAACAGAGTTGCATGATCATTTTTTTACATTTTAAAGCTACTGGTAATGTAATTATATAATTTATTGTATTTTTTTGTTTATTTGGTGAAATATTTCAAATCGCAAAGAATTGTTTTTTGTTTTTGAAGAGTGTTAAGTCATTTTAGTACAAAAATGTGTTTATTTTACATCGGGAGGAGGGGGGATGAGTGATTTTCGCTTATTCAGAGAACTGTTTTTACCTTTATCATTTTTTTAAACGATATCCTTTCGATTGTTTTCTTCTTTTTCATATGGGGGATGTTGCAGTGGGATTTCCCATTTGTTCTAGATAGGTACTTAGTTTTTTACACTTAATATCTGAGGACGCTTTTTATATAGCTGAAGGAACAAGCCATCAAGAACGGGAGAAAAAATAGTTTATAAAACAACTGCTCAGTGGGCATTAGATAAATCAAGTTGTAATAAATATGCGCATTCTGACACCAAGCAGCTTCAATCATTTTCTTTTTGCTTATTTTTTTCAACAAAACGATTCAAAAACTTGATAGTTTATTGAATTTTTTTAACTTTTCAATTTACAAAGTTTGAACAGAACAACGTCTGTTGAGTCCTCTAGTTTTATATATATAACTCTCTGAGGCACAAATCCCCTGTGTCCAAAGTAATTTTGTACCAAATTTTAAGGTATTAGGTGCTATGGGATCTCCTGAACATCATTGAACCAGACACAATGTCTTTGGTAAAACTTTATTTTTTAATAGACAGAAACATTTTTTGTGATATTTTACTAAAAATAGCTAAACAAGGGTTCTTCGTTATGTAAACATTGTTGTTAAAATGTTTCTAAGAGTAAGACAAGAATAGGATGGTGAAATGCTACATTTTCTGGTTGAGATCCCTGGACACCCACCTTCGTATTCTTAACCCTCCGTATGATGGTAATAAATTAGGCACATTTCTTGTGATGTAGTTTTTGTCTTTGCTGTTGAAGTAATGTGCCTTTTCACTTATTCTGGATTTTTTGTTCAGTTTACATAGATTTACTTTCTTTTACAAAAAAGGAAGTATTGTATTCGCAAAAAAATTTTCACTCAAAAATTGACCTTACTTTCCATTTTGCTCACCCCCAAATGAATGTTGAGTTTTTTTCGACCCAACCACACATACATATGTACCTAAGAACATATAGATGCCCATAATATCAATTTTGACGTTTCCCAAGTTAATTACAACGAGTTTTCTCGTGACATCTGTATGTATGTATGTATATGCGTATGTATGTCACATAACTCAAGAGCAGTGTGTCCTAGAAAGTTGAAATTTGGTACGTAGACTCCTAGTGGGGTCTAGTTGTACACCTCCCCTTTTGGTTGCATTCGGGTGTTTCTAAAGGGATCTTTTACACCTTTTGTGGGGAAATCATTGTTAATTTCCATGCAAACTCAAGTGGTGTTATAATTTGGCGGATACGTGGCAATATATCGCCAGTCTTTTGGTCGCCAAGTTTTGTTATCAACTTGACGACAACTATGGCATTTTTTTAAATCTGGTTTTAATTTGGCCATTGTTGGTGATATTTAGAGAGTTGACTATTGAATCACATTAAAATTGCAATAATGGGGAAATAACATTAAATTGGTGCAAATGGAAGTCATGTGTTGCACACATCAGCTCGTCTAATGTTATAAACAACATTAAAAAACATAAAATGTGCAAAAAAATTGTAGGCATATGTTTTGGGGTTACAAGGAACCCTTTTTTTTAAGAAAGAAGCTTATGGATCGGATGATAAGATACCCTTCGAAACTCTTTTTAATTCAAACTTAGTTCTAACATGCAATATTTTTGTGGAATTTTCTTTTTTGAATCCATTAATTTTAATCTTACACTTTAAGGTGCACCCCCTTTAATCTGATGCTTTTCCTGATCATTTAAACCTTCATTCTTATTTTATGTGTTAATTTAAATTTTGCCTTGTACATGTTATTTGTTTTAGGTATGATGAAATGGGAGTTCCATATTCAGTAGCCTTAAACGAAAATACTCTTTCAAATGGCGTAGCAGGGCTGAGAAACAGAGACACCACGCTGCAAGTATGTGCATTTCTTCTTGTCTGGTTGTGTCAAAAAACTTTGTTAATTATTAAGTTTTGAATATCATCTTTCTGAGGAGAAACCTTAGTGTAAAATTTTGAAGCTTGAAATTTCTCAAGAGTTTTAAGTTTGTCTTTTATATGGCACGTTCACAAATGAAATGCAATTAATCAGCTGAAAGCCAGGAATAGAGATTTTTGGTAACACCTGTTTACATAGAACTTTGCAGTTTGTGATTACAACTTTGAGCTAATCTGCTTTCCTTTTGGACAGGAATAAGTCAAAAATTCTATCTGAAATTATTGGCATAGGTTGGCATTTTTTTCAATTTTTGTTGCTAAAAATAATTTTGAGGATTATTGGTTTCTTAGATAAAATGGTAAGACAACAAAATTAGTATACCTTTACTTAAAAAGTGCCAATAACTTTTTTTATGGATGGAGCTTAATGTTAAGCTTTTTTTTTCTTCTTTTTTTTAATGAGCTATTCGGTATTAAACAAAAGATTGTTCAAATTAAAATAAATAAATAAATAAATAAAAATAAGATTGAAGTTTTTTCAGTCTAACTTCTTTCAAACAAAAAAGCTTTGGTGCGGATCGAACTCGTCCCTAAACAGGTATTAGGGGAAGGATCTGACTGATCCCCATCTGTCCCACCTAATCTGTTTTCAATTTTTTTATTTTTCAACATTGATTGAGATAATAAATGTACTTTGTCTTCTTCTTCTTTTTTTTTACAACATTTTTATGAGATATTAGGCTTTCTTTTATGCTTTTATTTTTTGGTATGTTTTTTTTAAAATAGCTTAATGAAAAGTTGTCTAAAAAGCAACTTGGTGACTATTTGCCTTCCCCCTCCCTTTTTTGTTAACAGATACTCAGTTCCTTCTAGCATAACAGTTAAATGAAACTGTTTAACTGGAGAAGCTTTTTGCCAATTTAAATTCCAAATTATCATGCAGGCGATATATGAGGTCACAGGAGATTTAAACAACAGAATTTCATCTGGTAAAATGGGACTTTCCCCTCCAAAAAGTTTAAGTTCCGTGCATACCTGCTATCATGCATACAAAATTAGAATTGTGATGTGGTTTGTATTATGTCATGATTTAAAGTGAAAATTATACATTTTAAGGTGTTGTAAAAATTCTATTTTGCAGGAACAAGTACATGTTACTGAATTAACCCTGAAATTGCAGCGGTACTTACAAATAATGGCAACGTCTAGTCAAGCCACTTAACCAAGATGTAATTAGTATAAAATAAAATGTTTTAAAAATTATGAAAAATTTTATCCTGTTTCTTGAGAAATATATTAATGAGTCTAGAATTCAACTGAATCAAACTGATGTTTCAAAAATAATATTACATTATGTGTTTTAAATACTATTTGATTATCTAAATGTGAACAAATCATGTATATTTTAATAATATTAATTCTCATTTGGAATATTAAGCCAAAAATTCAAAGCATTATGTAATGATTTTTCTTCTGTATGCTTATACTCTATGACTTATTAGAGTAATATTCTTGCTTGTGAGTTTATTGCTTTTATTTCTTAAAATGAAAAGTGCTGTCAGGACTATGTAAAAAGTAGTAATATGAAGTTAAAAAGTTTTAAAAACCATAACTCACAGACTGATCCTATATATACGGAATCTCAGGGGTCAGAAAAGTACAAAACTTAAATATACTTAATTTTTTTTCCTAGATAACATGGTACAACTACTAAGTTCTGCGAGTCACAAAGTTGAATCAAGAGGGACAATTGAAAATCCTTTTAAAAACCTAGCTTTTGTATACTCAAATCAATTACATATATATTTTATTTGTTAATAACGAGTATGGATACAAGGGAGGGACAATGGAGGGTGAATGCTTCTCCCTTGAGGGATTCTCCACTAGCAATGTTTCAGAATTGAAGTTTAAAAAAAAAATTAATTAGGAGAAGGAACAAGGTTCTTAATTCTCTCCCAGAAGTTTTTCAAAATTAAAAGTTTCAAAAATGCAATTTTAGTCGGTTTTTGGGTGATGTTAGAAGAAGGAAAGGTTTAGGAGGTCCACCTCTGGATGTTTTTCAAAATTGAAGTCTTGAAGACGTAATTGTAGACCATCTCATTATATTAGGAGAAGGAACGAGGTTCAAAAACATTTCTCCAATAAGTTTTCGATACTAAAGTTGCAGAGACGCAATTTCAATGGACTTTTGGTAGTTTTAGACTTTTGGAACATTCCCAGGTTTTTTTCTTCTTCGAAATTGAAGTTCTAAAAAAAACCTTTGGTGATGTAAAAAGAATGGAATAGGTTCGATCACCTCCTCCCCGCCGACACAACTATGTATATTTCATTTATTTTTAATAAAAATGCCATGGGAGTCCTCATGCATGTGTGAATTAGAAACATAGTAACAGATAAGTAATAAAAATCAATCTCTCCCTGGAATGGATCTGCCCTCTGTTAACAGATAAAATTTTTTAAATCATTGAGCTTTCTCTCTTTGTCAGACAACGATGAAATCATTACCAATTCCGTACATAAAGGCTTAGAAATTGTATTCAACATTTAGTAAAAAAAAGACTGTCTAATTCTAGTTCTATGTAATTTGCACGTTCCAAACAAATTTCTTCAGATGCAGGAAGAACTTTTCTATTAATTGGTACTAATATTTCAAATGTGTGAGTGAGCTTTCACTTACCAAAATTACAAAAGAATGCTAATTCAGTCTTTAATAAATATCTCTAGTAATTAAAATCAAAGAAATATGGACCTAGCTAAGAACATTCTCAATCAAGTTAGCTTTATGCCACAGATACATAGACAAGCCAAGCGTATAACTTCTTTCCTTTCTGCAATGGGGTTTAGGAATAAGGGAAGACGGGGCACAATGTCGGAAGCTAGTGGTGGGAACAAAAGAACAAAACTGTTTGGTGGGGATTTGTTAAAGAGGAAACGGCCCTGATGGGAATCCAATGGGCATAAACACTTGATTTATCTCTAAAAATTAGAGCACTGGCTGCAATGATGACCATCTCAAAAGAATTGAGAACACAACTGTAAACAGTGAGAAAAAGGTGAAAGCACTACCAGGGATGCTCCAATGGGAGGTCATTGTGGCCTCCCTAAAATTTCCTTTATCAGCCAAATTTGCAGACGATATTGTAACATTGATATTATTTTTCCCTTTAAAAATTAATTAAATCAAATTATCTGCAAGATTCATTCAATATGAATAAGCTACAACAGTGGTACCCAACCTGTTGTCTGCAAAGCTAGCTTCTGTGGCCCATTGTATTTCTCAATGTTAGAAATTGACTGCAACGATTATTCACAATGTCACAAATTCAGAGCCAAATAGCCAGAAAATGGTTTTTAGAAAACAAATAGAAATAATGAAATAAACATGAAGTAATGAAAACAACAAATCTTGGTTTGTAATTCTCTTAACTTTTCTACATTTTCCAGATATATTTAGAAAAATTCTAAATACTTTGCAATTTTATATGTGTCCTATTCCACTACAATCATTTTAATGTGAGGTGCAGCTCTTGTGAGGAAAAGAAAAAAGGTTGGATACCATTGAGCTACAGCTATAGGATACATGTTATTCCATGATAAGTAAATTTAATTTTCTAAGCTAAAATACCATTTGTATGCTCTATCTAAAGTTTTTCAGGTGTAGCTGTCTCTCATAGTTTATCTGGCTTAAGATCAAATTGTTTTAATGCTTTTTCACCTTCAAATCATTTAATTGTTTATTTTTCATTCTACAGTAAACTCCCGATTATCCGCGAGTCATTTAACAATCAGGAACACGTATTTTCGTAGCAAAAATAAAACACCAATGCCTTTTTTTTTAATTAAAAAATTGTAAATTTAATCTCAGTTGTTTTTGTTTTATTTATTTAGTTATTTATTGATATTTTTTCATTGTACACGCACTTGTTCTTTATTAATGTTAAGTTCTGTTGAGTAAAAATACAAAGCATCTTGAGTGGCACAAGCGCCACGGATTAACCGCAAAAGGGCTAAAATGGGGGATTAAGAAAAATTGGGATAAGAGGCGTTTATGCAACTCAATTACAGGGATAATCAAGAGTTTACTGAAATAAGAATATGGTTCTTGTTTAGAAGAAGTGTTTTATAACTTGAGGAATCTAAGCCGCAATTTATGTGAAGCTGAAATCCCTTTTCTTACCTTAACAAGAAGTTCTGTCTAGAACTATACGAGCCTACTTTCCCGTATACTCATACTACTTTCTAGTACCTGATCAATATTCTCAAAAATAGCTAAAATAGCAAATTGTTTAAAACATATTTTTTAAATATTTTAAGCTAATTTCTAGGAATAAAATATTCCTCACTCATCTAAAAAAATTTGATGCGTAAAAAAAAAAATAAATAAATAAATAAAAAAAAATACGAACAAATAAAATAGCAGCACCTTTTAAACAAAGCAGCTAATACACTTTTTTCCATTAAAAAAAATCTTTAACAGCTTTCAAAACGAAAAAATAATAATTAAAATTAATAAGTTCATTAAAATAAATACATCATATCAAAAAAAAAAATTGTTTCTTTTTCCCCTGTTGCCGAAAATAATTTTTTAAATGAATTAATGCACTTAACAAAATAAATAAAAACAATAAAATGTCAACTTAAAGAAATACTTTTCATTGTTAAAATAATAATAATAATCGTCTGCGCATATCTTTATGTAGAAACATAAATGACTTCGAGTTTATTCCCCGAAAACTAAATACCTAAATTAAAACTTTAGCGTGAAAATAAAAAAAAGTCATATCAAAAATAATTATTTCGCTGTTAAAACCATAGCTGCGGAGTCGGAGTCAATCTCATTTTGAGATAAAGGAGTAGGAGTCGAATATCCGAGAATCGGACACAGGAGTAGGAGTCGGAGCCAGGTGCCCCTAAATTCTCAGAGTCGGAGTCTGGAGTTTGGCGTCAAAAGATATTTCCAACAAAATTTGTTTGAAGTAAATCCGCCTTCAAGTACGGAATCTACATTGACTTTCAGTTTCCACATAGGCGCTAATGTTAAGGGATTTGAATTGTTCAAAATTGAACGGAAAACTGTTCAAATCAAAAAGATATTTTATATACAAGTTTTTTTTTTATCAAAAGCTTTCTCCTACAAAGTTTGTTTAAGGCAAATTCGCCTCACAGTTCAGAATTGCCTTCAATTTCCCCGTAGGCGCTAATGTTAACTTTTTTTGAACTGTTCAAAATTGAACAAAAAATAGTTCAAATCAAAAAGTGGAATGAGGTGTCCTGGCCGAGACCTTTCGAACAAGAAAAAGTTTTTTCGAATCGGACTATTCATTCAAAAGTTATTAAGGGGGGACAGACCGACAGACCGACAGACATTTTTCCCCATCTCAATACCCTACTTTCCAATTTTTAATTTTTCGATATTTATTTAATTACTAGCTTACTACCCGGCGTTGCCCGGGTGCTTATCAATGCAACATATCTTTTAGATAATTAAATGGATGAATTCTATCTAAATGACAGTAAAAACCTGCATTCACACCACTCTAGGCTCAAATTTTCAAAAGACTGTAAATAGCACAGAAAGTTGAGCATTTGCAGAAAAAATAGCATCAAGTAAAAACGAAAAAGCATAAGGCATGTTATCGGGGTTCTGTCAACGATGTTCTTTGGTTCTTTCGTATCCACTGGCACGTTGTCTGCGGTTGAAACAGACGGGCGGTACATCCATTGCCTTAATGGCAGAGACAAATGATTGTCTTGCATATCTAGTGGGACAACCTTTTACGTGGTGCTTTGAATACGAAAACCATTGTGCTGTGTTTGAAGGTTTTGTATACTTCAAGACATTAATGCATGCTGTAGTACTCTTCACAAACATTTTATTCTGGAAAAAAAAAAATCATGGAATGTCTTCCTAGAAAGAGTCGTGAGTAAAATTCAATGGCTTTTATCAGTTACAAATATATGCAAAATATGATACCGTTACAATATTTTCAGATATAAAAATCATCCTCAACAGCCCAAAAGCTAAACAGATAGTCTACTGTTCAGAAAATAAGGAATCCGGTCATTGTTATTAATAGTCGTTAACGTTCCGTTTCACGGATTTTCTGGGTTTACTTTCACGGTTTCACGTGTTAGGTAGACTCATTTTATAAGTTTTTGTAAGTGTTCAGGTATGCTAGCACATTTCGTAGAAAACGGTCACTTAGTATAAATAACTTCACAAAATGAGTGTGTTTGCCCTTTCCGTGTAGATTTAGTAGCATGTCATGGAGTAAAATTGGATAAGTGTAAGTTGCATAAAAAGATGTACGTCAACTACATTTTATTTTCTTATGTTTATATCAAATTTCTGTTTTCGTAGGTGAAAATGACAGTTAGACATTAATATTATTGTCTTGCAACGATTCAAAATTTGTCTTGATTAAAATTTTATTTCCAATTTTTAAAACCTCACACTTTTGCCGTAAATGTTGTACATGATAACTCAAACTGATGCAGGTAGTAAGAGCACTTATTTAAGTTTGCTGCTCTAAAATATTCCTTTGAGAATATCGAAATTCTAATTTGCAGAGGCACAGTCGTCATTAGGGGTAGGAATGGTTCCACTGAATAATAGTTGCCATAGATATAGTTACAGTTATTATTTTAAGTTACATTAAGCATTAAAAATGGAGTACGTGAACACGAACTTATGGAACGAACTCTATAAAACCCTTAAATTGAACTGCCTTATAGAGAAAGAAATAGGCGTACGCATTTTGGTCACTATCTGCGTATTTTTTATTTATTTTATTTTTAAATTTTTTAAATTATTTGCAGGTCATGAAATTAAAAGAAAGAAAAAAACCGTCTTGTTTCAACAACTGTATATTGGACAATTTTTTTGTTTATGTTTTACAAAAGCTTGTTGCACATTCTGTTCCCCATATCCGCAGCTTCAAAACGAAGGAAATGTGTTTCCACGTTTAGAAACGTAATCCAAACACTAAAAAGTTAAATTATTCAAAAATTTTTAATTTGTACATTTAACTCAAATCTTGCTCCTAAATACAATTTTTAGTCCCCGTTCCAGCAGCCAAATGAAATACATTTTTGAGTGAACCCAACCTTAAACATGCAACATAAAGCTATCTATATGGGAAATAGGTAAATTTCACACGCATTTAAAGTACTTGATCGCCTGCCCTTCTGACTTATTGATCGTGATACAGAACTTAAGTCTTACTGGAGATTTTAATTTCTTGAAGTTTAAAGAATGATGTATTGCGATTAGTGGTTATACGTGAGATACAAATTGTTTCACCTTATCCCTCCACTGTGAACAGAGTTGCTTCTATAACACTGATACATATCCATTTTTATCTTACACTATTTTTTCAATGACGGTTGAATTACTTAGTGGCAATTACAAACACTAATATTTTTCGATTGTTTACAATAAAAGTTATCGAACTGAGAGTCTTGGAATTGGAAATGGAGCTTTGCTCAACTAATTTCACGATGAAGACTAAAAAGAAAAAACTTTATAATGTGGTGTAATATTTCATCATGCCCATTTCAGGAGCAATCTCTTAGTGTCAAAAGTTGCATCATACCCGCTAACTGGTTTAAAATTATTGATAGTCAGTGAAGATGCTCATACCATCAGGTGTACTATTGCTTCGAGCGTTAAAGTAACATAAAATTTTAAACGATTAAGAAATTTGTTTACATAAAAACGGAGACATTTTATGCATTTTAAAAGTTTAAATTTAAATTAATATTTCTTTGTGCATTTTTTCAAACTTTAAACTTCTACCCTTCCAAAACTATTCCGCCGTATTACATTTCCGTGTGGTTTCGGGTCTAAAGGTGCACAGTCTTTTATTTCACCACACATTAGCAATCCTAATGTAATGAACCCCATGACTATCCCCCTCCCCCTTGAAAGATAAATTCAATATACACTACTATGCACAAAAATGATTATTTTGCAATTCATTAGCCCTATTAGTACTTTTACCTCTTTTTCTTTGATAACCTGGAGCGATTTCGGTGAAACTTAGGTGAACCGAATTAGGTAAATCATGGAATAGTATAAATAACATATATATATATTGATTTGTTTAAGGATACTACAATATTAAATTAAATTTCCGTTGCAAGGATGTCGTTTTAATATAAGTTTAGTATTCTAATGCTAAAACTGTTGAAGATTGTACTTCGATAATTGAATGCATTTTTAATACCTATCTCATTTTGGTATTTTCTGTGCTGGTTATAAAGAAAATACGGATCAAAATTTCGTTTATTGTTACGGTATTATTACTTGAAAACTTATTAGCGAAATGCGCAAGCAGATTGAAGAAGAACCGACGGTGATTTCAATGCATCCCTATGTCTTTTTAGGGTGCAATTTAAGAACTACTGAAAAACAGCATTTCTTTTTCGTTTGGCTTTCTTGCCAAACATGCTTTACGCTTGTCACTAATCGACATTAACGGCCATCGTTGAGGATACTTTTTCTGTTGATTGCATTTAAAATATTTCCTGGTGGTTATATGTTGCTAACCATTTTCATTTTCTTTGAACCAAGGTTCACAAATTTAACGATTACAGTTAAACTTTGAAGAAACTTCATCTAGGGCAGTTTTTTACCGACTTTTCATGTAGACAAAATTCATAACTATACAAAAATTCGATCGTGCCGAAAAGACAGGGTGGCGACAGATCAGGGAGATCAGGGAAAAGTCAGGGAAATATCAGGGAATTTTGAAAAAAATAATCAAAAATCAGGGAAAATTGATTTTATGAAGAATTTTTTTTTTTTTTTTTTTTTTTGCATTACAAAATTAAGTACCCTACGAATTTTCCGCCAATTATCTGCTCAAAATAAATAAATAAATAGATAAATAAATAAATAAAAATAAATAAATAAATAAAATTAATGTGGTGCGATTATACACTGCCGCATATTTGTGCATCTTTTTTCCTCAACGTCAAAGTATTAAATCTTATTAACCACAGGATGAAATTCCTAAGATTGCTTCGGTGTCTGTTAGGTTATTTAGTTTACCTAGCTTGGAATTTCCTTTTACGCTTTCAATGCTACGTAAAATAAACAACCAAACAGGCAAAGAGGAAACCTTCATTAATGCCTTAGCTCCTTTGCCTTTATTTCCATTGTCTCGAAGTAATTAGCATACTGTAATCACGATTTCACGAAAAAATCGTTGGTTTTTGAATTAATACTATAAAAGCTTAAAAATTATTTATTTGCGTTTTTAATATTGCTAAAATTGAACTTTCAATATTTTGAATTTCCTGTTTGTTTTTTGCCATTATACTTTTTGTTGTTACCTCAAATTATAAAGGTTTTCTTTTCTTCAGACTTAAGTGATTCTTTTATTTTATAACCAAGTTGTATTCTTCTTTTAAATATTTTGAAATGAACTAATTGCTTCTTTTTTTCTTGCATTTCAAAGTTGTTTGTTATAAAAGCAATCTAAGATTCTCTTTTGTTACATACTGAAATAATTTGAAATAGAGTTAACTTGTTCACTTAAGTAAATATCTTTATTTTTTTTTATTGTTAAAATGCTGTATTCATTCATTAAAACCTATGTTCTTGATTAGAGAAAAGCTCCCTATGAATGTATGCATGGGCGGATTTATGGGGGTCAGAGGGGGGCAATGCCCCCCCCCCCAGTTTTGGGAGGACTTTATGTAGTAACAACACATCTTCCAAAAATTAAAAAAAAAATCATTTTTTCGTTTTTGAATAGTTCAGAAGAGCATGGGTGGATTTATAGGGGGGGGGGCAAAGGGGACAATGCTCCCCAGTTTTGGGAGGAGTTTATATAGTAACAACTTATCTTCCAAAATCTTATAACAAAAAAAATCATGATTTTTTTCTTTTTTGAATAGGAAATTAAAGTTTATTTTTTCTTTTAAACTTAAAATAACTGTTTCTTACAAAGTTTGAACAAAACTGTACAAGTGTATAATCTACTACTCAATTTCAGAGGCTGGAAAGTGCAAATTATTGATAGGTTCTAAAATCCCTGAAAAGAATTGGCGCAGTATAGCCTACAAGGGCTCTTGAACCAAAAACCCAATGTAACCAACCAAACCTTGAAAATAATTAGACAAGTCCTTGAAACTCCTAAGCAAAGTGTGCTTCAGTTTTATTTCTTATCAAGTGTATAAATTAAGAATTGTTCAAATGGGTAGTATGTTACTCTCTTGATACCTATTCCCTAAATCTGTGCACCATTTCTTTTAAAGTATTAATTTGCATCACAAAGCATTTTTAAAGCGTAAAACTTATAAAAAAAATTATTTGCCTATTATTTCCAATTAACCCTTATAAGACTTCAAAATGCAGAATTTTATATCCATTTTAGATAATTTCCTCCGGGGGAGTAACCCCCGGGCCCCCTAAAAACTGGAGATATTCTATATCCCACTTAAAAGGGAGCACTGCGTTACTCTCTTAATACCAGCCCCCTCTCTTTCAAGGTCAATTTAAAAAGGACAGCATGATTACACACAGTAATGAAAACGACACATAAAAAAGTAAAGAATGACCTTACGCATCACAGAAAACAGACAAGAACATGGGAGGGGGGAGGGCAATTAAAAATGTTGCTCCAAAAAAAAAAAAAAAAAAAACCTGCCCCCCCCCAGGAACTCAGTCCTAAATCCGCCTATGAATGTATATCAAATGGTTTCATCTGTTTTGCATAAATATGTCAATTAGTTATATAAAAACAACTACATTACGTCTATTCTTTCACTATTACTTGTATTTTTGCAACAATTATTATACTGTTTGAAAATTTAGTTCAAAATAATTTCAATTACTTTTTAGTTCTATCATAAATAAACATATGTTTTTAAGAGTGATTTTAATAGTTTCTTAAAATTCTTATGCCAAGTGGTTTCTGGAAGTTTTTTTTTTTTTAATTTTCTATAATCTTTCCATGTAGAAAAATTTAATATACTGTTTTTCAGGAGGGGGGAGGGTCCCCCAAAAAATTAACTTTATATGCTTTCTTTTAACCATTTTATTAAAAAAGTAACATTTTTTAAAAATATATCTTTAGTTCAACAACTTTACACAACTTAAAACTTTTAAAATACTGCATTTTATACAAACATACAATGGATTTCAAGTAGAGCAAAGAAAGAAAACCATTATCATTGGTAACGTAAATCAGGGAAATTTGGTGAACTTAATCAGGGAAATCAGGGAAAAGTCAGGGACCTTTTTTGTACAGTTCCTGTCGCCACCCTGAAAGAGCAATTTTATGACTCAAAATATGAAATTAGAGCTCTTTGGGTGTTTTTAAAATTCCAAAAACCCGCCTATATGAATTCCTGAGCAACAATTTACCTTTGTGCCAAATTTGGAAGAAATCCGACGAAAACTGTGGATTTGTATAAGGAACATACACACATACCCACAAACATACATCCATTTTTATATATATAGATTTTATTTATTTTTGACTTTTTTTTGTTTTTCGCGATATTTTAAGGATGAATTAAGCCTTCTTTCATGCTTTTTTCTTCTTTTTCTGACTTTTACTGGAAAAGTAGGCTAAAAAGCATTATCCATGCCGAATTTATTACAAAACATTCAATTTGTCAAGGATTGTTTTTGAGGGCGTTCTTTTTTCCTTTATTAATTTGTACTGCAAGTTTGATTACAGAATTAAAAAACAAAAGTTTAAAAACTGATGATTCGACCAATCTTTATTTATAGTTATTTCATGAAACATGAAACACAATTAAACATGAAAGACATTTACCCCTGTAATACTCAACCAACTTCAACCTTTTGAATTATTTATCATAGTTATACCTTTATGGCAGACAAGTAGCCAGGAATAATTCAACACAAATATTGACTGAACTGAATATTTTTGCTTTTTTTTCCATGTAATTTTGTTTTAAATTCATTGGAGAGTGAGGGGATAGTAAACCTGAAATTGATTTCTTAGTCTTTGGAAAAAAGAAAATAATAATGTTGTAACCCTAGTTTTTTCAACTAGAAATAGTTGTAATTTGATAATAAGTTTAATTTTGAATGAGCATAGCTATGAATGGTAGATAATGTGCTTACACTTTTGATAAAATCAAAATTATCATTCATATTATTAGTTTAGACATAAACCTAGTTAAATTATTGTGACAGTTAAAAAATTCATGTGTAATTTGTTGCATGTCAAAAACTTAGAAGCATACTGGCACAACATCACAAAAAATTTTTTTGGTAAGTAATAAAAATTGTAAAATTATCTTGTTGCAGATTTGTATTTGGAAGCTGATAATTTTTAACCAAATAAAGTCAAAAATATCTTTTTTTTACTAAAATATATAAGTTTTGGGTTAAAAACCTTATACAGATAGTGCCTTCCTTTCTCCCTCTATTAGACTGGATAAATGATAAGATCTAATAAATTTCAGTGCATTATTTTTTAACGCAAATTGTCTCACCGTAGTTTTTTTTTCATGCTTAAAAAAGCTTAAAATTTTAACTTAATCGTTTATTTGTGTTGTAATTTATTCTAAACCAGTTTATCACATTTCTGAATTTTCTATTTCTTCCAAAACGGGTACAAGCTCTTATTTTTCAGAAAAAAATTGTGGTGAGCTCTTTTTATTGCAAATAAATAAAAACCGACCAAAAATTAAAGCTCTTGAACGTTATTCCTAGCTACAGTCTACCATTTTATGCACCCAATGCCAAGATTTGTCATAGATCCCCAAGAGTTTTCCCCTTATGTTGGTTAAAGCTCATTTTCTAGCACCATCTGTACAATAGGATTGAATGCTTGGATGACTGCAGCCCCTGACACTGTCATCATATATCAATCTCACTGGACACGAAAACACATGCAAAGTAAATTTCTGTAACCATCGGTCCCAGAAGCATTCATAAAACATATTACAATCAGTTGGGTGCTGGAACAATCCTGGTCTGGTACAAGCTGTTGAAGAGAAAGCAGTGTCTGTTTGATTATTCACAAAGGGTACGTTCCACACATAGTCTTGGAATTGTATTTGTATGGCAACATCATTTTCGGAATCGATGTTCATTCGCTGCTTCAGTTTTCTTTTTAGAACTTTTAGCAAGTTATTTGGCAATCGTGTTGGTGGTGAATGTCTTTCCCTGTGTCTTGAATGTGGGTAAGTTGTATCTGTATTGTCCAAAGTGTTGGGGTCTACTCTTTTTTTCACCAAAATCCGCAACTTTCTTCTCCTTTTAGCTGGCTGCTCGTTGTTTTGTATTTGCTGTCTACCAAAATTTGATAAATTATCTCTATATCGAACAACATTTTCTCCTTGTAGTAGAGAACTTTCTGCACTGTATCTTCCGCGGTAGGTATTTGCTCGAGGTTTATGTACGTTATTCGAAGGCAGTATTGGCAAGGTATAAAATAAATTTGACCTTGGCACTTGAGATTGAGGAATTGAATTAATGATTGGCGTTCTGGCAGGACTGCTTTGGTAGTTATCATCAATTTCGTCATCGAAATCGATGTTTTCGTTAGCTGTTCTGAAAACTTTGCCTGCTTGTATCTTTGGAAAATTTGCAGTATTTCCTAATTGGCCAAAATTTGGATCTGGTTGTGATTCTGGCAGATTAGGATGATTATGTATTTGGTTTGAGATTTCAGGGTTAATAATTTTTATTCTATCTCCAAATTGTAGGTCCTTATCATCAGATAGCTCAGTCCTTCCAGTGTTTGGCTCATCTTCAATAGTTAAATTTTCTAAATTACTTGGTCTTTCATTGCTAGTTATTTCAATCATTTGCCTCCGGAGTTGCTCTGCAATTGATGGATACCTGTGCCTATTTGAAACTGCTGGAACTTTCGGTAGATTGTATGACTTAATTACTGTGGGAAAGTAATGGTTGTTGTTAAGATCATATCTGTGCAAGTTCTGTTTCCGAATTTGTTCTCTAATACTTGGATATTTGTACTTCCTGTACAAACGTCGCCTTGCAAATGGAGCTTTCAGTTCTTCTTGCTCGTTTCTTACTATTTTCTCATTTGCTAATTTCTTTTTCTTGATTTCTTCCTCAGAATCAGTGGTATGACTTATATCGGTTTTGTTGTCTTGATTTGGTTCTGTAACATTTTCATATTCTATTTCTTTTACATGAACATTGCCTTCTGTTCTGACTGTAGTGCTGAAATCATTAATGTCTGTATTATTTGCTGCTGTGCTATGGGGTTCTTCAGTTGAGGTACTCAGCATATTTCCAATGAGATGAATCATGTTGGTAATATCTTTCATCTCATTTTCTTGAGTTGTATGTTGAGGGTCTTTCATACCTTCCGTTGTTGCATTGAGACGCTTTTTTAGAAGATTTATATTAATGTCACCGCTAGACATATATGTTTTAAGCATTCTGTCCACTTCTATCAAAATTAATGGTGGTATTTCATTCAAATGGGATAAATCTACGTTAATAAGTACACCTTGAGGGTAAAAATGAATTGGCATCATTTTCTCACCTTTTGAATCTTCAGTTGAGGATTCATTCGTGGTTGGACTTGGTGACGAATTTCGATCCTTTGCTCTGTCTGCATCTGTGTGACTGTCGCTAGTTTCTCTTTCTCTTGCTGTGTTATCAGTTGAATTTGTTTCATCTTTTCTGTCGTCATTCCTTTGAGTAACCAGGCTTTCTTCTTCAATTTTTCCTCTGTTTGAAACTAATGGCGCAGCAAAATGTTCAGTAGGATAGATAGGTCGCTTTACAAACTCATTTTCTTTCTTCAATTTCTCTTTGGTATTTGTATTGTTGAGAAAGTGTGGGACAGAAAACGGCAAATTCAACGTGATTTTTTTGTCTTCAAATGATATTGATCGACCTGACGTATGTATTTGATCTCCACTTGCTTGTTTGAACTTTGTATCATTTGGTAGATCACGATTTAGATTTCCGATTCTTCTAGTATTATCTGCTGGTTCATCCCACGCGGAAAATATCGGTTGATGACCTCTAGACTGATCTATTGAGTCTTCTTCTGATTTGTTTAGTTGTTCATCTTTTAAAACATATTTGTCAGCATCTTTGGAATTTCCCATTTGAACAGTTAATGCTATTTCACTTACGCAACCGAAATCGCCATTTTTGTGTATTTCACTATAACGTCCTACTTCTCTGGCGCCATTTTCATTCACAAGCTTTAAACACCTGATGTTAGTAAATGGAGTTCTTTCGCTAACTTTGGAATCTACCACTTGGTGGTGTTGAGGCAAAACAATCCTTGGATCAGCTCTATGTGAAGAACTGCTATTTTGATTAGTTGGTAAACTATTTTTATTAGAATTTGGGAGTACTCCATTTACAGTTAGAACATTCTTAACTGTGTCATGAAAATGTATATTTCTGTTTCTCAAATTTTCTATTTCTGAGCGATGGTAAAATCCTCTTGTTGATATTGGTTCTTTTTCAACTATAATTCTCCAAACCGATCCTTTTCTACTCTTTTCTTGACTTTGTGAAGCCCATGTATTCGGTACAATCTCTGATACTTCGCTATTAATTTTAAGAGGTGATGGAATTCGTTCCAAGGAACTGTTTTGTGATGCTATTTCTACTTGTCGAGCATTTAAATTGTTATTATGAGGACGTTGAACTCTTGTCCACCCATTGTAATCCCTGTCAGAATCTTTATTAATAAATGACCTGTGCCAAAATGCTGTTCCATGCTTTTTTTCGATTTGACTTTGGGGCTCATTGCTGATTTGAGCTTTTGCTTCCGATAATGGCTCTCTTTTATTCAATGTAGGAGCAACTTTTTCTCGTATCTCTGATTCCCTTTTTATTTTATTTACTAGTGTAAATGTTGAATTTATGTCACTATCTGAGTGATGAGCTTTTACATAAAGGTGATCAATCGCAGTTTTATTTATATTTTCTTGGTGACTACGAGTAGGCGTTTGATGAATAAGTTTATACAAGTCGTTTCTTTCATTGTCAGTTTTTATGCTTGTAGCTATTGAATAGTTCTTTCCGTTATTTGAAACTTTATTCGCATTGTGCAATTCTGTCAATTGAGTATTATACGTGAGCTTTAATTCATGATCTGGAAGATCGTAATCAATAGATTTGTCGTTTCCACCTGAACTACCACAAGTTGGAACCATCCACTTCCAGTTGCAAAGCATATTCACTTCATCAAAACCGAGAACATGCGACGGACATTGAAATTCAAATGCTTCCAACTGTCCATCACCAAGATCGGAACAATAATAAAACCATCTGCAGTCTTCTGGATCAGCATGAAAACCTGCCATTTTGCAAGTGAATGTTTTTGGAGGTACTGGTAGTAGTTCATCAGATCCTGGACATGGATCTGACCAAGAAGGCCAAGTACACGAGCCAAGTAGCTCATCATAAACCAGCCCCCTGGGACATTTGTAAACGAAAACGGCGTACTGGTTTATTTTTGAGTTCTTCGACGAGCGGTATTCTGCACATTGGTAAAACTTTTTGCAGTCAGTTGGATGTCTGAAGAAACCTACTCTTTCGCAACCATATTGTTCTATTTCTTCAGGTTGGGAATTGAGTTCGTGAAGGACTTGTATTTCATCCGATATTTCCGACTCACTAGTGGAGAGAATAATGTCGAGGTCTGCAAAAGCCTCAAAGGGAGATTGATTCGGATTTATAACTTCAGAAATCTGTTCCAACAAGGGGAATGGACCTTTCTGGCAGAGATTGTTGCTGTCATCTTCGTTTATTACCCATACGTCAATTCCTGCAACATCTCCTTTGTTTAATTCTTGAGTCTGTAAGGGAAGCAGAAGTTTTTTAAAAGAGTAAGATAGTTCCAATAGTTATTTATATTATTCAATAAAATAAACTTAATATCTTTGTTTATTTATGTCTCAAGCTATTCAAACTCCAAAATTTGTAATTGAATAAGAAATCTCTTTGCTTATACTGTCACTTCTCTGAAGACTTGATTATATCCAGCTTTATCTCACTACCATTATATGTATTTCGTTACTCCGTTAATCCTAAATAAAGTTAAATTCGCTGATTAAATATTGTTTAACTAGTGCCAGGTAATGAGTTTCTGGCACCTGTTGAACCTCATTGCGTCGAACAACCACATTTCATCGATCTTCATTATCATTTTTTTGACACCATTCATTGACTTCAACATTTCAACGATAAAGATTTTAAGGAATAAAACTCCTTGTTTAAACTTTTACAAGTTTTTTATCAGAAACAATTGTACACAAAATTATTAAAACAAGTCTTGTGTCGAAGGAATTTTGGAGTTTTATTTGTTTGTTGCCATAAATTGTTCAATCGAACAAATTTTAAGCTTGTTTAAAACACATTAAAATGCGAAATATCTATTTGGTTGTTTTTTATTGTTTTGAATAAATAGAAAAGGATCGTACTTACTTGATTTTCTATGTAATCTAAAAGTTCTACGAACTCAGAACTCTTTTCAAATGAACTTTCATTGAATTTTTGTTGAGTGTCATCTTCAAAAAGATTCGTTGAACACTTCTGAAACAAGTTGATTTCAAAGAATTAAATTGTGTTTCAATATGTACTTTAAGCAAAATTTTGTTAAAAAAATTTAACCAATATAAGTTCATTATTTAAAATCTTTTAATGTAAGTATAATTAGCTAATTATTGTAAGTAATATACTAAACTGCATTCTAAAGATGCAATGAAGGGTCAGTTGCCATTTAGTATTTGGGGGCTTTGGCTTGCTTGCTGAATTGAGCCTCTTGGCCTAAAACCGAATATTTACCTTTGACCGTAACAAAAATTTTAAAATTTCATAGATGTAGACAAGGAATCTATGGCAGATTGCGGTTTGGATCCGTACATCTAATATTGTCTGTACCAAACACGATAAAATTCAAACCTTATTTTTACAAGTTCTAAAATAATATGTTACAAATTTAAACTGCATAAAATTCACAAGTTGTAAATTAAATTCAAATGCAAACTACTTCTGGAAAGATAAAACTTTAAATTGATAGTTAATTAGCTCTAGCGGTGTATCGTAGCCTACTATCTCCCTCTCTGACTTCCTCTAATGGTGCTAACTTTTGTCTGTGCAGAGGGGAGGATTTTTAGTTTAAAAACAAATTTGGTGTCAAAAAGATGCAATACATTTCCTCCTAAACTTATATTGCAATTTCTTTTACAATTTAAGCAAGTCTCCTCGACTGTCCTACGTTTCCTAGAGGAATATTTCTGCTTTGGCTGGTCAGAAGTTAGATCACCAGTCATAATCAAGACCGCCACAATCTTGAAACGGACCACCAATAAAACTGATGATTGTGTTAATAAATAAAATAGAAGTGAGCAATACATATCTACAGATATATTTCTGCTCACATTTGAGATTGAAGAGACACACAAAATGATCAAATTAGAATGCCGTGTTAAAATAAAACTGAGAAAAAAAGATATCACCCTAAATCTCAAGAGATTTAATTTTTTCCCCCTCAAAATTTTGTAAATTATTACTGTAGCCACTTGTAGTTATATTTGCCATACTTCAAAAAGGGACTGTTCATAAATCATGTCACTTTTTTAAAAAACATTCTTGACCTCTCCCCCGCCTTTTGTCACAAAGTGACACACTTCTCTCCTTCCCTCTCCCTTTGTCACATGTTTATTTTTCATTAACATATTCAAAAATACATGACACTTTTTTTCTTATTACCACCTTCCTCCCCCTTGTCACAAACTTTCACAACTTAACCCGCCCCTCTCAAAGCGGGACATAATTTATGGAAAGCATCAAAACGCGAAATTGTTAGGCAACTTCGACTCGAAAGTTTGAAATAGTTTTTTTTTTTTACAAATTTTACCTAGTTTTTTTTTTTTTTTTTTGAAAGAAAGCGTGTTAAAAAGAGAAAAAAAAAGGGCCTTTGTTTTGACCGGTACTGTAAATTTTTATCAATTGTTTTATGAGTATTTATTGGTTTTTTTATTACTCACTTTTTTGACCGGGTACTGTACATTTCTATCAATTGTTTATGAGTATTTATTGGTTTTTTTATTGCTCACTTTTTTGACCGGTACTGTAAATTTTTATCTATTGTTAATGAATAATTTATTGGGGTTTTCATCACTCCCTTTTTTTGACCGGTACTGTATATACCTTTATCAATTCTTCTCAAGTATGTAGTTTTTTTTACGATTCACTTACGGATTCAAATCCAAAAGCATATCCAATTTTGGAAGAGGAGGCTTGTAGTAAAAAAAGCAGTTTATAAAAGTGCAAAGGGGCAGGTAAAATAAGCTGATGAGTGATGATTGTTGGGGCTGGTAGGTTAATTAATTTTTTTTGTTTTTAGTGTTGAAGTTACTTACCTTGAACGCTACAACATCTTTCTGTAGCGTCGTTTCATGCGATGGAAGCAATGATAATGCCATCAGAGTTCTGTTAGGTAGAATATTCATTTGAGTTATTGCATCTGTTAGCCATTGAGATTTCTAGAAGAAAAATAATATTAAAACATTTATTATCTTCATTTCGACTGAGACAAGAGTTGTCCATCTCTAAGAAAATATTCTAACGTTATGTCTGTGATTTTGTTTAAAATTATTTTTTCTACATTCACATTGGTCACTTTTTATGCATGTGTTATTAAAAGTTTCATCGGATTTTTGTTTAAATGTTTTCTTACATTTAGGGGACCGGAAAGTAATATCGTTTTTTTTTTTCCGAACAAAGTTTTTTTTAACAAGTTTTATTTTTCATCAATGATGTAAATATCCTCGTTATTTACCTTTTGCCATTTTAATGCAAATTTTTAGTTCCGAATTGATAAAATCAGTAGCTTTGGATCAAAACATCTGCAGATGGCATTTTTTATGTACGCAATTTTTTGACGTTTTTTGGCTCATAACGATCGGAATAGATGGAAATTAGATGGTGCAATGTCGGATGAGTTAGTGGATGACCCATCGCAGTTAATTAATTTTTGTCAGGTTCCGTTTGTAAGAGTGTAATCTTACATTTTCGTGCTTAAAAACTATGCTTTTTTGTTGACAATCACTGCAATACACTTGTCCGACATTGCACCAGCTATTTATTTATTTATTTATTCCAGTCACTGTGGCAAAAAAAAAAAAAAAAACTTTGGAAATTTGACTGATATTTAAAATAATCTCCAGATATTTTGATCCAAAACCAATTGATATTTTACTGATACGGGATTGAAATTTTGCTCACTAGATGGAAAAAGGTTTTTGATTACGTGGCTAATTACATCATTGATCTTTACTAATAATAAAGATGAAAGTCCGTGTCTCTGGATGTTTGGATGTCTGGATCTCTGTTACGCGCATAGTGCCTATACCGTTCGGCCGATTTTCATGAAATTTGGCACAAAATTAGTTTATAGCATAGGGATGAGCACCTCGAAGCGATTTTTCAAAAATTCGATTTTGTTCTTTTTCTTTAATTTTAATTTTACCACCATTGGTGGATTTAATTCTCTGCACTGAGCAAATTACCGTAACATGGACGAGTAAATTAGCATAACATGGACGAGTAAATTAGCATAACATGGACGAGAAAATTACCATAACATGGACGAGCAAATGCACCTAGCATATAGGCGAGAAATTCATCATCCATTATTTGTAAATATACAGGCGAATCAAATGACCTTTTAATTTTCTACTACGGGCAAAGCCGTGCGGGTACCGCTAGTAAAAAATAAAACTTGTTGAAATTTAGAATTTGGTGACACGACATTACCTTCCGGTTCTCTTGATATTTTTGTTCATTTATTTTTATTGGTAGTGCAGAAGATTTTTATTGATGGCTAGAAAATTATAGAAATAGCAGCAAAATGAGTTTAGCGGACTTGGATCAAAACAAGACAAAACTGCATAGGGTAACAACCCCAGTAATTGGCACTTTAAGAGTTTGTCCTTAAACTTACCTCTGTTTTCAGTACTTAGAAAAAAAAAAAAAACTCTTTGGCAAATATTTTTGTATCAAAGAGTGCACATCTGTGCATCTATTTGGTTCACCAAAATCAAAAATATTTGAATCGATACTTTTATAAAAATGTTTGTATAAAAAGTTACCAAAATCACCAGTAATTGGCACCTGATACCCCAGTGTACGACACCTAGAGATCCAGTAATTGGCACATGTTAATAGAACTGGAAAATCACTTTATTTTTTACTTTTAAATTACATACAAATTTTGTCATCATAAGAAACATGAGTAATGTTAATGTAAAGTAGGTAATCTTTACTAATAATAAAGCAGAAAGTCTCTCTGTCGGGATCTCTGTGTGTCAGGATCTCTGTCCGTCAGGATCTCTCTCTGTCTGGATCTCTGTTTGTCAGGATCTCTGTGACGCGCATAGCGCCTAGATTGTTCGGCCGATTTTCATGAAATTTGGCACAAAGTTAGTTTGTAGCATGGGGGTGTGCACCTCGAAGCGATTTTTCAAAAATTCGATGAGGTTCTTTTTCTATTCCAATTTTAAGCCCATTTTTCATATAAATTTGATAATATGGGGAAGAATGTGTTTATCTTTCTTCTTCTTTATCTTTACTAATAATAAACCTGGAAGTTTCTCTGTCTGGCTCTCTCTCTGTCCGGATCTCTCTCTGTCTGTCTGTAAGTATCTCTGTGACGCGCCTCGACCGTTCTTCCGATTTTCATGAAATTTGGCACAGAATTAGTTTATAGCATGGGGGTGTGCCTCTCAAAGCGATTTTTCGAAAATTCGATTTTGTTCTTTTTCTATTCCAATTTTAAGCCCATTTTTCATATAAATTTGATAATATGGGGAAGAATTTGTTTTCTTTATCTTTATCTTAACTAATAATAAAGCTGAAAGTCTCTTTGTCTGGATCTCTGTGACGCGCATAGCGCCTAGACCGCTCCTCCGATTTTCATGAAATTTGGCACAAAATTAGTTTGTAGCATGGGGGTGTGCACCTCGAAGCGATTTTTCGAAAATTCGATGTAGCTCTTTTTCTATTCCAATTTTAAAAACAAAATTATCATAAGATGGACGAATAAATTACGAAATTATCATAACGTGGAACCGTAACATGGGCACAAGCCAATTGGTGAGATACGAAATTATCATAACGTGGAACCGTAACATGGGTACAAGTCAACTGGAGAGAAAATTCGCCACACAAGCGAACCAAAAGACATTTTAATTTTTCTATTACGGGCAAAGCCGTGCGAGTACCACTAGTTTTATATAAATTAATGCTAAATCACTTCTTTTCATGTTGGAAAAGTATTTCAGAGAAATAAAAACATAAGTTTGGAATGTTCCATGGAAAAGATATTGAAATTAATGCTGTTTCATCCTTCGGTTTTTCGGATTTTACGAATGCTAAAAAGTTAGGTTTGCCCCTAGTATAGTTAAAAACTCATAAATCATACTTTTTTGCATAAGTTTTCCTCTTTTTTATTTATCAAATGCAACAAGTCGGTTTTCTTTCTCTTGAAAAACCACCCGCTGCAGGCGGCATTGAGATACCGTAAGTGGCGAACATGGGTTTGCGAGCGAATCGAGCAGAGGACGGAGCCCCCAGTATAAAATTAATTACTGGGTAAATTTCATTTGGATTTTTTTCTGGTGAAAGTCACTCCAATTGACAAAAAGCCGCAACTTTAAAAATTGATGATTTTGATGCTTTTTTTGACAATTAATGTACAAAAGCTACCGATTTCAATTTCCGCTTTACCACATTCATAATCTACGCAAAAAACTGAAGATAATAACACCTCACTCAGCTTTATCGCGGAAATGACGCTATTTCCCCAGTACTTGGCACACATGCCAATTACTGGGGACTAGAAAAATTGAAGCACCAGTAAATGGCACCCATCATTATTTTAAAATTCCAAATAGGGACAAAAATATACTTTTACACAATTAAAGTAACACCTTTCAACTAAACAAAACTTCTGACAACGAAAATTTAAAATATATTTTAAGTCAGATTTTGATGGATTTATGTGCATGCTTCCCTTAAGCCAAAGAAGAAGCTTTTGCAACAAAAATGGCTGATTTGACACAAGCCACAATTGTTTCTCTTTCCTACGTACTGCTGCCATTTAGTAACATGAATTGAAGTTATAATCTTTAAAATTAATGTACATTCAGTTGGTATATAGTCTTCTATTTAAAAAAAATTGGATATGAGTCTTTTTTTAGGACATTTTTGTTGGAAGTGCCAATTACTGGTGCCGTGCCAATTACTGGGGATGTTACCCTACCCCGTGAAAAATTAGCGACGGTTTCGTAAGAAAAATAGAACCATTATTTGTGAAAAGTTATACCAAAGATGTAATTTCCCCCAACTAAAGCAAACCAATGTCTGAAGAATCCCATGAAAAGAAGGTATGCCTTAGTTTTCTCTTCATCGTTAAATTGAATTTGCCGCCCATATTTAATAGTAAAGGCGGGGGTGCCCAGCCCACCAGGAGAGGGTCATGGTGCAGACTGGATGAAAGTTTTAAGGGTTGCTTTGAAGGTCGTTTTTGGTGGACGTTTTGGAGTTATCTACAATGATGGGGAAATGGGTTGCCATCGCTGTTGGGGGATGGGCATTGGGCACCCCTGGTAAAGGCATCATGCAAAAAGCAATTAACACCTGTTATATTAATATATTAGCAAATACTGCTAATATATTGACGAATATACTAGCAAAATATGTCTTAAAAATCGATTTAAAGCTTTTAACGTTCCAAAACTAATTTAATCTTGGCGTTTTAATATTGAAAACATAAATTACTTACATCCTTTTTGTTGGAAAGATCTTGAGGATGAGAATAGAAACTTATGGCATCGATGACACTGGAAGAAGGATAAAAAATTAATGAAAATATTCTTCCAAAACCATAAATTAATTTATTAGAATCATCCTATGACGCTATGCAGGACCCGATCATAACGACATGGGGCCTGGAGCAGAAGTTTCCGCGGAGGCCCTCCTCATATATATTTTTTGACTACCCGAAAAATTAAAACCTAACTACACAAAATAAAATTTTGAAAATATTACGTTTGTATTATTATTTGTTAAGAAGTTTCGTCTAGACACTGCTTTTTCTTTTGTAAATAAGATAAAGTTTACAAACTTGAAGCATCCAATTGATCGCCATAGCAACTGAGGCATTTGTAGCACCTCCTGCAAATGTGAACTTGGTTACGTTGGTCAGCCTAAACGTGCTCTCATGCACTGTCTGAAAGAGCATGAAAAGTATGTTAAATATGAAGAACTTGCTCGTTCTTCCTTCGCTCAGCATTGTTGAACTTCTGGCCACTGTTTTGGTTTTCATCTGCCATAATTATTATTATTTAATTAGTAAATGTTCCTCAGTCTATGAGAAGCTTACTATAAGTGGAAAAAATTTCATTCTGTAATCAATGAATTTTCCAAAACTCCATTTTTTTCCTGACATTTGAAAGCTATTTTTTCAGGTTGTTCGCTTTCTCCCACTATTTTTGTTTAATGGTTTCTAATCGTTTGTCCCCCCCCCCCCCCCCACCCCCTTGCCGTGGGCCCTCGAATTGACTTTTAGTTTGCTCATTGGTTGGTTGTCGGCCGTTGTCGTGAATTCCTATTGGTTAACCCATTTGGTATAAATACCGGTGTCCACGTAGTGACGTTCAGTTCTCTTGCGACTTTCTTGCCGCTTATTGACTTTTTTGCACTGATGAACAGGCATGATGATGAAGTTTCTTGAATAATGTTGTATTTTAATGAGAATGTGGGCTTTACTTACGTTGGCTTCCCATTTAAATAAATAACAAGATATTTTTGTTAGCTATATTGAATTAAGATATCTTATTCTTAGATGCGAATTCGTATCCAGCAGAAGTTATAAGATAGAAATACAGTGTTTAAGACTGAATTAAAGTGCAATGACGTCATAACATTGATTGAAGTTCCAAACAACCAGAGGGCTGGTGAAGTCATCATTGCTGCGTGGATGCTATCCTTGAGTTCTTCTACGCTTTTTGTGGTGGGGGTACATAAAGCAGGTCATTAATGTACCCCCAAACACTGAAAGAACAGATGAACATCACGAATAACTCGAAAAAACCCCACTTTTTCTTGTTTTGTCGCCATTTAAAAAATACAGCACTCATTTTACCACCTGCTTGACACAATTCCAGATAGTGATGAGTTAGAGGTTATTTTCATGTATTCCTCATCGTTGTACTTGTAGTACTTTAGAAATAAAACGTTTCGAAAATGAATGGATTATTTGTAGCAACCCTGTTCTTGACTAATGCTCAGATCTAAAAGGATTTTTAATGCTGTGTTCGGAGGCTTATGTGTGATATGTTTCTCTTTCCTGACAGTTGGGTTGCAATCCAGTGACCCCCAATTACTTGACCTGCGGTTTTTTTTTTTTTTTTTTTTTTTTTTTTTGTTAATCCTCTATTCGTACACCAGAGATAAATAATGAGAAGTTAGGCGAAAAAGACATACAGATAAAACATTTTAAGAAAATGACCACGGCTAGGGATTTTTCAAGTAAATAAAAAAGAAGTAAAATGAAAAAACTGGTAAAGTTAGAGAACATTAACATAGTGAGTAACAGTCCATAAATTTTTTAGTAGTTATCATACAACTTACAGAGGTGGTTAATGTTGAGATAGAGATTTATCTTCATTGGGAATACAGTGTGAAGATTCAATTTATGAAATTTTTGTTAACTTAGAGAGGTGGTCAATATTGGAGGTTCTTTTGTACAGTTAATTATTTTGTAGACATATTATTGCATGGCGTTAGGGTTCTCAGGTACTTGGACATAGTCAAAAGGGTTTGAGGAAAAGGTTGAGTTTTCGTCTTAAACAAGCCAGAATTTCCCCCTCTGGGAGGAGAAGGGAAAGGGGTTGCACTCTCCTTACATTTATTACCAACACCTCCTTGCTGTTCCCATTGGATGGATTGCTCCTAAGGACACTTCGTATTACTTTTCTGTAACTTTTAAAAAATTTTAAGTTGATACTTGAGTGCTTTATTGTATCGAGGCTAACATTACTTTATTTATCTACTTTTAATGATGAATTTTTAATTTTTGTAAGTTTTGATGAATAAATTAGAAAAAAATTACCTGTGGGTAGTTTTTGAAAGCACGTTGGATACGAAACTCTCATGTTCTTTTGCAATCGTTAGAAATAATGGTCTTCTTCCCAGAGCTATCTTTAGTTGCTGAAATTAAAAAAAATAAAAATAATACTCTTGAAAAATCGCACAGTGGACTAAGACTTTGAAGTTAATGACAAGTGATGTAATATAGAGACATAGATGATTTGTATTTTGTCTTAGGTGGTCTACAAATGATGTCACGTTTTGAGGGGGGGTTCGTAAAATTGTGACAATTTTTGACAAGAGTAGGGGGTCAAAAAGTTTTTAAAAAGTGTGACGTAATTTCCCAGTAAGCAAAATATCTTGCCTCAGTATTGCATAAAGGTTGACATGCAAGAAAAATCATCTTGCATTAATGCTGCCTCAATGTTGTTACGTTACTCCCTTTATGCTGTCAGCAGGCTGCCACAATATTGGCTGACAAGGTGTATGCAACATAATATCAGGAAAATATCAAGGTAGGCTGCTTTTGTAATATTGCATACGTATTGATATGACAGGATAATATCAAGATGTTGTCATGACAGCATAAAATCAAGGTCTAGGCAAGATGATCTTGCTTTTGTAATCTTGCATACGTATTGATATGACAGGATAATATCAAGATGTTGTCATGACAGCATGAAATCAAGGTCTAGGCAAGATGATCTTGCTTTTGTAATATTGCATACGTATTGATATGACAGGAAAATGTCAGGATACATTGACATGACAGTATGAAATCAGCACGTTTGCAGGGTGTTTTATCTATTTATTTCTTTGTATTATTTTCACTTGAAACTCGAGAATTAAATTTCATTCTGTAATTATTTCTGTTATTCTTCAAGATAGTTTTCTAGCCTAAGAATATTTCCTTAAAGCTGACATCTGATCGGAAATTCATATAAAGGTATTAATAGTACTCGCAATTTAATTTAAAAAATGAATGTTTCTTCGTTTTGCGTAATACTTGACTTATTTTATAAATTCATGCTTCTAATTGTATTATAAAGACATAAAATGCCTAGTTAGGAATAATTGCGGAAGTTTTTATAACACATTTAAGAATAAAGAAAGCAAAATAATAAATAAGTAAATAAATACAATAAAGTACATTTCCAAATGGATGTCAGCATTGAAAATATCCCATGGACAAAACACATGAATTTATCTTAAAGAATAACATAAATAACCATTGAATAAAATTAATCTTACTCATGAGTTTGAAGTGATAATACGAAATTCTGGGCTTCATGTCCTTCGTTTCGAAGTCTAGGGACGAAAAAAGTTATTTTCGGCCATTTCTAACATTGATCGCACATCGTCTGCGATATGACTTGTTTAGTACTATATTAATAAACAAATGCAGTTATCAGTCATTCATAAGTTATTCCTAAAACAATACTATTCCACACTAATAACTAAGCAACCAACTTAACGAAGCCTAAAGAACGCAACGACAACGCCACGTGCAGCTCCTCTGAACCGACTGAAATCGGAGGTCGAAGGAGGAAGATGTGCCAGCAATTCGAGGGACGCTGGGTAGAAAGAACTGTGCGCATGCGCAAGTATCAACGAAGGTCCACCTGTTCTATTGTGTACTAATTACCTTGACGGCGACAGCATGAAATCAATACATCTTGACGGCGTCAATATGTATGCAATGTTGTTATTGTAAGGTAATATCAATATTGATATTTTAAGATGAATGCAATGTTGCATACGTGTTGTTATTGTAATATTGCTTTTAAATCTTTATGCAAGCTTTATGCAGTATGAAACACGTCAATATTGACGCCGTCAGTACCCAGTAAGCAAAATATCTTGCCTCAGTATTGCATAAAGGTTGACATGCAAGAAAAATCATCTTGCATTAATGCTGCCTCAATGTTGTTATGTTACTTCATTTATGCTGTCAGCAGGCTGCCACAATATTGACTGACAAGGTGTATGCAGCATAATATCAGGAAAATATCAAGGTAGGCTGCTTTTGTAATATTGCATACGTATTGATATGACAGGATAATATCAAGATGTTGTCATGACAGCATGAAATCAAGGTCTAGGCAAGATGATCTTGCTTTTGTAATCTTGCATACGTATTGATATGACAGGATAATATCAAGATGTTGTCATGACAGCACGAAATCAAGGTCTAGGCAAGATGATCTTGCTTTTGTAATATTGCATACGTATTGATATTACAGAAAAATGTCAGGATACATTGACATGACAGTATGAAATCAGCACGTTTGCAAGGTGTTTTATCTATTTATTTATTTGTATTATTTTCACTTTAACTCGAGAATTAAATTTCATTCTTTAATTATTTCTGTTATTCTTCAAGACAGTTTTCTAGCCTAAGAATATTTCCTTAAAGCTGACATCTGATCGGAAATTCATATAAAGGTATTAATAGCACTCGCAATTTAATTTAAAAAATGAAAGTTTCTTCGTTTTGCGTAATTATTGTTATTACTGTTTATTTTTTAAATTCATGCTTCTAATTGTATTATAAAGACATAAAATGCCTAGTTAGGAATAATTGAGGAAGTTTTTATAACACATTTAAGAGTAAAGAAAGCAAAATAATAAATAAGTAAATAAATACAATAAAGTACATTTCCAAATGGATATCAGCATTGAAAATATCCCATGGGCAAAACACATGAATTTATCTTAAAGAATAACATAAATAACCATTGAATAAAATTAATCTTACTCATGAGATTGAAGTGATAATACGAAATTCTGGGCTTCATGTCATTTGTTTCAAAGTCTAGGGACGAAAAAAGTTATTTTCGGCCATTTCTAACATTGATCGCACATCGTCTGCGATATGACTTGTTTAGTACTATATTAATAAACAAATGCAGTTATCAGTCATTCATAACTTATTCCTAAAACAATACTATTCCACACTAATAACTAAGCAACCAACTTAACGAAGCCTAAAGAACGCAACGCCAACGCCACGTGCAGCTCCTCTGAACCGACTGAATTGTAGGTCAGCATGCGAGGGACGCTGGGTAGAAAGAACTGTGCGCATGCGCAAGTATCAACGAAGGTCCACCTGTTCTATTGTGTACTAATTACCTTGACGGCGACAGCATGAAATCAATACATCTTGACGGCGTCAACATGTATGCAATGATGTTATTGTTAAGTAATATCAATATTGATATTTTAAGATGAATGCAATGTTGCATACGTGTTGTTGTTGTAATATTGCTTTTTAATCTTTATGCAAGCTTTATGCAGTATGAAACACGTCAATATTGACGCCGTCAGTATAATATCAAGATCTGTCAAGATTGATGCAAGAAATTTTGCTAGTAGGGTATAATATCAAGATCTGTCAAGATTGATGCAAGAAATTTTGCTATTAGGGTGGACAGCAAATTTGCTGAGCAAAATTTAAAAAGTTCTTTCAAAATGCATAAAATTTTCTTAAGTATGAAAATAGGTTTCCTGTAAGATTTAATACTTTAACATAGTTTAAATTTTCGAAAACAATGTTCCTCAGAATTGCGTTCATTATGATCTACCCGTTTAAAGGCATTTATGTGCATCAAAACGATCCCTTTACAAAAACTACGAAGCAAAAAGAGAGCCAAAACAAAACTTGCAATCGACAAAAACTAAATTATTAATATTCACGAACAGGAAAAGTTGTTCAAATTCGCACTTGGATCGTATTTTTTCTTCATCAATTTTGATTCATCAATAATGGTTTTAGCAATGATGTTGTTAATATCATAAAATCAGTTTTACTTTTTAAAAGTAATGACTAAATGCACTGCTACTTTTGTAATAGTAACTACTAATGCCGGAAGTGAAAAAGAAAGAGGTACAAAGATACTTTTCCCCTACTCCCTATCTCTTAGAATGGAGCTATAGGATTGCCATATAGCACGAAAGAAACGACGGGTTTTCTCCATTACTAGTGATTGCAATACCGATGTACCGAATACCGGTATTTCGAGCAATTTTGCAGTTTCGTAATACCGGTATATGCTGAGGTAAAATACCGGTATTATCGGTATTAACAGAAAATAATAGTTTCAATTAAAGAATTTTTTAAATTTAACTTATGAAATATCTACTTATATTTTAAATGTAGTCATAGAAAAAAAAAAACGAAACACTCGACCGTATTCAAAGACTATTGACACTAGAGACACGTGTGAGGTGTCATTAATTCAAGAATAAAAAGTTCTACATAATTATGTTAAAAAATTGTTGTTAAGGGGTCGTCTTTATATTAAAACGAGCATCAACTTCAAATTTTTCAATGAGAACCCCCCTTTTTTATCACATATTTGTGATCAGCATCCTTTTTTAACTTTATATGCAAAGTTTTGTTTAATTCGATCCAGCCGTTACTTCAGAATCGAGTTTTGAAAAATTCCTCTCGTAATGTTAAAACGTATTTTGATATTTTTACTCATAACACAAAAACTAGATTAGGCACGGCAAAGATTTTTTTTTATATTAAAATATGAATCAACCCAATAATAAAAACGCCCTTTACAACACCTAAAATGTAATTTTAGTTTTTTTATGAATTATTTTAATATTTTTTGAAAAAAATATCATCTGAAACCATATTAAATTTTAACAGAAAAACAATCTAGAAGAGCTTTTATGCGGGAATCCAAAATTTGAGCTCAAAATATTCAGTAGTTTTTGCACTATGCTTAAAACTTAATTTTTTCTCACTTTAGGGGACCATATACTTTTTTAAAACAGAAATTATGAAAGTTGGTTTCTTCGTAAAAAAAGGAAAAAAAATTTTCAACAAAATAAGCAAACCAATTATAACGTGGTTTTTCTACATTAGAGTTACGTCTATGAATTTTTTAAATGCATAAATTTATTCGCTGTTTCTGCAGAAAAACAACACAATATTACAACCGTCAGTTTTTTGTGGATATCATTCAAACGTCAATGTGTAAATAATGCGAAACATTACTTTATTGTTTAATAAAAGAATATTTTATAGAACTTTTTTAATTAAAAGCTACACTTAAAATACTTCTTTTTGTTTGTTTGTTTTTTTGCAATAGACAGTGTAGAATTGATGGCTCTTCATGGTAATAATTTGCTAAAAGGAAAAATTATTGCCTTGTCTAAATCGGGAAAAAGCACTCGAAAAATAGCCGACAGTGTGAAGTTTCGCCTTTAACAATATCCAGATGGGTCAACAGGTAATATTTGCTCTTCGATAAGTTTACTGGTTTTTAGGAATTATTATTATTATTTTTTCTAAAGTGTTTGAATAATTTTCAATGTGGTAGGAGAGGAAATTTTAGTAGCAGTAGAGGGCCGCGTGCTTTGAGCCTCATTCTGCACGAAAGTAGTAGTTGTAGCTAATTGTGAACTTTTTTTTTTTTGACTTCGTCAAAAAATTAACAAAACATTAATTTGCATGTTGAGTTTTTGTCTATTCTTAATTATAATTTAAATACTTCTTTTTTTCTATTTATTTTCTCGGTCATTGTCCATGCATTTCACATTAAAACTATTCTCGCAAGACAAAGATAAAATTTCATTTTTTTTTTTTTTAATAATGTGGAAAAATATCGACCAAAAAAAAAAAGGAAAAAAAAATAGTTGTAAAAAATTATTGTTATCAACTACTAAATGCCTATCTTATTATATAAATGCATGTTTTTCAGAATCCAATATCTGAATATTCGGCTCCTCCTTTATAACACTGGCACTCTAATCCAACTTTCTGGTCCTATTCTTTAAGCAAACAACGGGCCACATAGACCAGCTGCGAGGGCTGAATGTGGCCCGCGTCTCCACTGCGGCTTGGTTATTCCATTCGATGGTTGCAGTGGGTCCTAATACTGAGCACAACAGCCCTGCACCGAACATCGGGTTTAACCGGGCAACGAAGCAGGTGTCATGTCATTAAAGCCGAGAGTGCCTAAAAACTGGTGGATGAAGAAAATTTATCTCACCAGTGAGATGCCGTAGACATGCAGCAAATAAATTTACTTTACCTACCAGTTTATTCGCACTCTTAGCTTCAATGAGGCGACTTCACGCCAGCTCGACTACTGTTATTTCTCTCATTCAGACCGCGTAAAAGAACCTTGGTTCTGGCGCAGTGAACTCTCCCGATCTGTATCTGATTAGTTTCGATTCCAGTCTGCGATATCCGTAGCTAGGACGAAATTGTAGTCTCTGGATAGATTAAACTCATCTGTCGGGTATGCTTCGTGTCTCCCCCGATGGTATCCTAAGCTTGAAGCGCTGGGGGAGCTTGCGTGCTCTGACCACCCTGGGAGCTATGCCGGCGGTAGTTTTTCTACCGGTAGGGTCTCCCAAGCCGGACAGGTCCTCGTAGGGTAGGAGCCAGACTAAAAAGGATACCGCTTTTCTGGGCTGAGTCAGACTTCTTCCTTCGGGGCCCAAGACTTTTTAGTCCTTAGAAGCTGCTCCTTTTCTCTTTACTATGAATCCGTCTTTATCTGATGTTAATACTGCATCGCCCGTCGCGCAGGTTATCAAGGGGCGCGACAGAGGTTTAGGCAGAGGGCCTAGGTCGAAAAGTAAATTACAGTCTCCAAAAGGAATCTTGAAGATACTACAGTGTAACATAAATGGACTTTCTACCCCGGCAACGAAGACAAAGTTGGATCAATTGATTGACATTGCAGATAGGAATGGTGTACAGATTATTGCATTACAGGAAACGAAATTAGGCAAGCACACTAATTTAAAACTTAAAAATTTTAATATTTACCGAGCGGACAGACCCTATGGCAGGGGAGGAGGACTGGCATTTCTCGTTAGAGACGTTAACTATGAAGGAAGAACTTTACCCATTGGTGACTCAGATTTGGAGATGCAGGGAATCTCTGTTTCATGGAAAAGAAGAGTGATTAACATATTTAATCTTTATCATCCCCCTAACCAAGGACATCTTCCGGCAGAAATTTTTAACTGCACTGATAAAAACACCATATTTCTTGGAGATTTGAATGCTAAACATCAGAGCTGGGGATGTTCTACCAGCAATGATCGGGGAAATGAACTGTTAGACGCTGCAGATAATGGAGCACTTATTTTTCTGAACTCTGGGTCGCCAACTCATACATCCTTCAGCTACGGCACGACCGAGGCCTTGGACATTTCACTAGTTAGTCCCGAACTCCATCCACATTGTGATTGGGACATACTTGAAAGCATTGGCAGTGATCACCTTCCTATTCTAATTAAAGTACATATTAATAGAAAGACAGTGACTACTCATAAGATTTGGAGATGCAGGGAATCTCTGTTTCATGGAAAAGAAGAGTGATTAACATATTTAATCTTTATCATCCCCCTAACCAAGGACATCTTCCGGCAGAAATTTTTAACTGCACTGATAAAAACACCATATTTCTTGGAGATTTGAATGCTAAACATCAGAGCTGGGGATGTTCTACCAGCAATGATCGGGGAAATGAACTGTTAGACGCTGCAGATAATGGAGCACTTATTTTTCTGAACTCTGGGTCGCCAACTCATACATCCTTCAGCTACGGCACGACCGAGGCCTTGGACATTTCACTAGTTAGTCCCGAACTCCATCCACATTGTGATTGGGACATACTTGAAAGCATTGGCAGTGATCACCTTCCTATTCTAATTAAAGTACATATTAATAGAAAGACAGTGACTACTCATAAGAAATTTTGGAATTTTAAAAGGGCAAATTGGGATTGCTTTCAGCAGATCTCAGAAGTTTCCTTCAATAGAAGAACCACCATGGACAATCTGGAACAGGAGTGGCACAATTTTAAGCATGTCATTATTCATGCTTCAAAGCAATCCATCCCTAGGGGCAACTTTAAACATCTAAAATCCTACTTCCAACATAAGGATCCTGAGCTAAGAACACTTATTCTTAAGAGGAATGCTTTACATAAGAAACTCACCCTGACAGGGGAAATGGAGGTAAAGATTGAGCTCAGTAGGCTCAATGCTAGCATTAAGCAGCTATATATTAAACTCAAGAGGGAAGCTTGGACTAACATGTGCAGTGGCATCGATGCCAAAACCCCAAACACAAAACTTTGGAAACTTGCTCAATCACTCAGCTATAATCAGCCACAAAATATGCCGTGCAACACTGTGCTGACTTCAGAGGGCAAGGCTGCTCCTGATGATAAAACTGCTGCTAACATTTTGGGAGAGTTCTATAAAAGAGTGGGCAATTTGGAGTTTAACCAAAATGATATTGGTATCAAGGCCAGTTCAAAAAGAATGATCCATAATTGCCGGACCTCTAGCACTGGTGACCCTATTTTTATCAACGAGTTTTCCTTGAAAGAACTTAATTTAGCCCTGGGGGCAATGGATCTTCGTAAATCTCCAGGCCCTGATGGCATTCATGGATTCATGATCGGCAATCTGGGACCTCATGGCATGCAGAAACTCCTAGATATCTTTAATTTTTCATGGAAAATTGGTCGTCTTCCACGAGAATGGAAGAGAGCTATTGTTATCCCCATTCTAAAATCAGGAAAAGACACTGGTATCTCTGGGAGCTACAGACCTATCGCGCTAACTTCCTTTGTTTGTAAGCTTATGGAGAGGCTCATTCTTGCCAGACTAAACATTCACTTATACAACAATAACCTGATTCCGAGAGAGCAGTATGGGTACAGAAAAGGCCATGGAGTAATAGATCAGATTTTGTATGTCACCCAGAGAATACGGGACGCGCAGAACAAGAAACCTACTAACCACACTGTTGCCGCACTGTTGGATATGTCTAGTGCATTTGACAGGGTTTGGCGCCAGCTCTTGATCACCAAACTCCACAATCTTTTTAATATTAGAGGAAAAGCCCTTCCCTGGATCTCTGATTTCCTCTGGAACAGATCCATTAGAGTTAAATACAACAATCACCTGTCCGAACCTTTGGGCCTCTGGCAGGGTGTACCTCAGGGATCAGTGTTGAGTCCCGTCCTGTTTTCTCTGTACATTACTGGCATTGAAAAAGAATTAGCTAAACACTGTGAAATCGGAATTTTTGCTGATGATATCATTGTCTGGAGCTCCGGCTCGGATGTCGGAGAGAGTGAGCTCAGAATCAACCGTGCCATGGAAAAAGCCCATGCCTTTGCTGAAAGGCACAAATTAATCTTTAATGCTACAAAATCTTTGACAACTTTTTTCACTACTAATAGACATCTATATGGGTACCAACCTAAGATCTCCATAAACGGAACCCAGTTGAGTTACGTTAAAAATGCTAAGTATCTTGGATACACATTAGATCAAGAGATTACAAGTAATAAACATATTGAAGGCCAAGCAATTAAGGCAAGGAAGAGGCTCAATATTCTCAAATTTATTTCTGGACGAAACTGGGGTGCGGAGGCCAGTACCCTCCGTACTACCTATATTTCTATCATTAGACCAGTACTGGAGTTCGGCTTCCCAGTTTACTCCTGTGCTTCAGAGACCAATCTCAATAAACTTGAAAGAGTACAGCTTAGCGCAGCTAGAATTATTGCCGGACTTAGACATAGTTGTCGAAATGATATAGTGCTCTTTGAGAGCAACTTGCCTGCCCTTGCAAAAAGAAGACAGTGTGGCCTTACAAGGTATTTTAGCAAATTATATAGTTATAGAGAACAACACCGGACTTCAGCCTACCTTCTTGCATGGAATGATAATACTCGTTTGAAGAAACATAGCCCCTTCTCCTATGCAAGGTCATTGAACTTACCTCCCTCCGATGTGGAATCACATTTCCTGGGTTACGCAGGAGCTGGTTTGGAGCTTGAGGGAATTTATTTCCATGACGAGCTCTTGACTAGTGTGATCAAGAGTTCAGATCCACCGGACCTAGTTAAACAAATGGCCCTGGAAACTATACAAAATATACCACATCTTTCCTTGAAAATCTATACAGATGGAAGCAGGGGAGAAGATGGCGTTTCGGGCAGTGGAGTATTCATTCCTACTCCCTCTGGGGCCTTGGAATTTAAAATCAGAAACCCGAATTTCTGTTCAGTATTTAGATCAGAACTGATTGCTATCAGGAAGGGTCTGCAGTGTGCAGTTCAGCGGGAGGAGTGTTTCCGGAAAATCTGGATTTTGACTGACAGTCGTGCCTCAATTCAGCACCTCGCTAATTGGAGTAATGTGGGCGACAAGACCAGCCTGGACATTCTGAGTCTACTACATACTCTTTCATCAGGACATACAATTCACTTTCAATGGATCCCTTCCCACGTTGGAGTTGAGGGTAACGAAAGGGCTGACTTTTTGGCTAGATCTGCTGCTGCGGAGGGTGTGAGCCCTTGTGGAGATCTTACTTTCAGTGAGATCTCCACAATTTCAAAAATGGAGCTCAATCGCCAATTTAAAACACCTCCCAGACACGCCTGGTATTTTGCAAAATGTTCTGGTGAGTCCTTTAGACTCAAGGGTAGACTCCTCCAGACAACATATTCGAGATTCCTGAGTGGCCACACAAAAGCTCTTAGATTCTCTGGGAATATCAAGACTTTTCCGGAGTGTCGTTGGTGCTCTGCTGGAGAGGTTTCACCTGAGCACATTCTATCTTGTTTGGGTTTTACGAAGGATGAAGTCCTTAGTGACCCGTTGCTGTTCTTGGATTTTTTGCAGATATTTGGATTCATGGGGGTTGTTTAGCATTGCTAAACATGCCCGAGATAAGTCAAAAAAAAAAAAAAAAAAAATGCTTCGTGTGGTATGGCTATAGGTGCGCCAGCCTATAGCCTCACACTATAGGAAATGTTCATTAGCAAGTATATAGTACGCGAAACAAAATCAAATAGTACTAAGCTTTGTTTGCATGTGCTAAGTTACAAAATCGGAGAAATGACAAGAAGTCAGATTTCGGTTCACCTCGGTTTAAGCTAAAATAACTTTTGTCTTTTTAAATTACGGGTTGGACCATCTCGAATCTCGTTGCTAGAAATAGCATTGGGAAATTACTTTCCTAAATTGCTTTTAAGATTCATTATATGTTTAACTAAAACCGCCAATTGTGTTATGCTTTTTTAATATTACCACACATTATGATCTTCAGCATCAAATTTGGATTGAAACAAATTCTCTTTTTTTTATTACAAAAAAGCCGCTAGAACAATTACCGTGTTTGTCCACTGTGTTAATTCATATAACCAAATTTTTATCAAATAAAGTTCGAGTATGAACAGTTTGCTCATTAACGGGTATTTATATTCTCCTGTTTCTGTTTTATTTTTCAGATTGATACTTCGTTCATTTTATGTATATAGAGCAAATTTTCACGGAATAAATAAACCTTGCTTCGCTCGTGTCTCCAATCTATTTAATGCTGCGTCTTCCCACGTTGTGCTGCATATTTTTTATATTTTTGTGTGCGATGACCCAAACTTCTGCCGATGTTCTGCGAAATTAAAAACGCGCAATTCCATTTGACATCAAAAGACTTTCTATTCATTCCAAAATAAACCTGTAACATAGGTGCAATAGATTTATCAAACATATTCACATCATGATTCTAGGTATAAGGTTTGATATTTACATTTCTTTGAGGCTAATTTGCTGAATGATTATATAAGCAATCCAATAGGTTCATATTAGAAAAGGCAAAAAGTTCCATTAATTTTAATTTGTCCTTATTCGATTTACTAAACAACGATCTATACGATGGACCAGTCAAACCCGATCCGTCATTCTTAGGTTAATCCTGATAGACAAAAATCTGTAAATATTTTAACTTTTTTTTCAAAAAAAAAAAAAGAGTTTTCGACCGTAAATCGCTTTTTGGCGCAACATTATCGGCCCAAAAAGTATCGAATTACGGAAAAAAGAGAACTTCAAAAAATCATGAATTGAGCTGGATAATCTCGATCTTTTCTTTGTTTACATTCCGTTACTTGATAAGCCGTGACCTTGAAAGAAGTGTTTTCAATTTGGTGACGGTCCCTAAAACGTTTTTCGTTAATAACTCCTGTTCTATAGCACGGATTGCAGTGAAATTTCGTACCCTGGCTGTATTTTGCGGTCTAAACATAATTATGTAGCAAAAAATAGGGGTTCCCATTTGAAAATCAAGAGTTAGTGCTCGTTTTGCTTTGTATATGGTCCCTTATCAAACTTTTACCTACGTAGTTTTAAAGAAGGCTTTAAACCAAGTCTGATGACACCTTTCTTTCCTTTCTAGCATGTATAATGGCCGAATAATTAAAAGTGTTTCGTTTTTTTTTTTCTATGACTGTACATTTCTTTTTCAATGATACAGAACCAAAATCATTCCATTGATGTAAAAATGTGGCTTCAAACGCTCGAACTAATAGAATTTCATTTAACTAAAGTGGCGGAAAGACTGCAAAATGATTCTGTCATTACTAGATGGTGAGATGAATCGCATTTTCGTTCGCTTTTGCTCACCGTATTTTTATTTTTTCCATTTCCCTAATCACTCACTTTCCCTTTTGTGAAAGTTAATTTAGAGCAATTTTGAATGCATTTGCTCTATGAACAACTTTTTCCGACCATCAATTGCAGTAATACTTTGTAATTTTTTAAAAATATTTGTCTCAACTGTTCTAAATTTTGACCAAAACTTTTTCTTGTAAGCATAACAAATGGTAATTTGTTATCACCAATATTGGTTTGTTGTCCTGCCTCGCTATTTGGTTTTATACTTGGCAAGATAATATTTCGAAATTATATAGTGCCTTGAGATTTTGCTTATAAAGGTAAAGAATAATCAATTGAAACATATTTTCAGATATTTACATAATTATAATTTCAAAAAATATGGAAAAGAAAGCGAAAACGAATAAGAGAAACTAACAAGATCAATTTTAGTCAAGCTTATCGTAAATTTCCAACCAAAAGACTAAAAGGCAACACTAACCTCTCCTGCTCAAGAGAAAATAATGTTATATTGGAAAAGTATCGTCTCTGGAAACGAAATAACAACTAGCTATAAATTAAATAACAATAATAATAATAATAATAATAATACACGCAACACAAAAGAAACACACACAAATCCAAAATTATCCTTTAATAAACATGTTTTGTACAAAAAAAAAAAAAAAAAAAAACACGCAAGGGACGGAATTATTTGAAGATGAAGGACTTCTGGAAAATTAGAGGAAGTGAATCGCGCATTGTTAGCAGTACCACCGACCTGCGTGAATTTAGAAAGAGTATTTTCAACTATAGGAAAGCTGAGCACTAAAATGAGTTCCAGGCTTGGAGACAATTCAATAAATGAATTATGTTTTATGACATTTGTTTCTTTATTTTACATTTGTTTACAGTATGTAGTCATAAATAATAAGATTTTTGTACAAAATTATGAAATGTGACAGCGAAACACACTATGTTTTCAAACATTTTTTTAAAAATTTCAAATACCGGTATTCCAGTATAACGTTTCAAAAGTACCAAATACCGGTATTGAATTTTTGGTCCGGTATTGCAATATGACCCATAACTAAGGATCAAGGATGGGATTGCCTCAGAGCAGGGATGGCCAACATGTGTGCCTCTAGTAATACTCTGCCGTGCTATGCCACAGCACGGCAGAGTATTAATAGTGACACGCGAAGACTTGTTGAACATTTTTAAAAAATGAGAAAATAATATTGTTTTGAGAAACGCTGTCAAACTTTAAAAACCTTACTCATATTTAGAGAGAATTTTTAAATTTTAACATGTAATTAATGTATATTTAATTATAAATATGATGACAAACACAATGAATTCAAAATTTGGTCAGCGTATAATATTTTTATCTAGAAATAGATTACATAGGTAAGGATGTTGGCTCACAGATTGTCTGAACTGCACTGTTAAAAATTCAGGGAACATGGAGAATATTACTGTAAAATGGAGTGTTTACGAGAAGAGTGTTTATGGGGTGCAGTACGGGAAAAATTTTAGTAGATTGTACCGAAAAAAATAAACGATTGCAGCGCCGATTGATATACCACGTGACTTACAGTGCGAAGTAGATAACATCGTATTTCCCTTCACTCGATATGTCCCCAAATTGTATGGTGGACATCAAAGCCGCCTGCCGATCCGAAGGTCCCGAGATCGAACCTTCTGCTCGCATTTTGCGTTTTTAACTCTCGTTTTTTCTGCCATAAAATTTCACAGTAAAATAGGATTTTACGATTTAAGTTACTGGCAACATTGATTCCGGTAACGTTTACCGTAAAATTTCAGGATTTTTTTAAACAGTGTACAGTAATTCAAGTGCGTATCATTCACTCTGAGTGAAAGCTGATGTTGCAAAGAATGTGCAGTTTCGCATGTTTCTGTGCTACACGAAAGATAATTATTGCAGAAGAACTTCTTGATCTTGATTTCATCCACAAAAAACGACATTTTCTAAAAACTTGAAATTGTAGTTGAAGTAAAGAAAGTAGTTAACAAAATGAGATACTGTTTGCAAAGATAAGCGTCTTACATGTCTGACAGCCTAAAATGTTTTGTTATATTGCTTAAACAGTTTTTTGGGTGGAAGTGTTTTTTAAATAAAACACTGTTACCCATCAAAAAAAAAAAAAAAAAAAAAAATCAGCTAAGGGTTCAAACTTGTCTTCTGTTTCTGACTAGTCGTAGCAAAATACCTCTCGCGCAGTCTTAGCAAAATACGAGCTCTGGCTCTTATTTTATTTGAACTCTTAATAAATGAGCTATTCTTGAACTAAGCTTCTCCAATGCAGAGTCTTAATAGTAAAAATGTGCTTTTTGAGTAAAAATTACCTATTTAATTTTTTTTTTTTTGTATTTTTATTTTGTTCAAAAGATTGAAAGTGGCACGCAAAACATTTTTTCTCCAGAAAATAGCACTCATCCCATAAAGGTGGGCCACCCCTGTGCTATAGAGTCAAACTTTGACCGTAACCAATACTGTCGCACTAAGCGCAAAAGTAGTATCTGCAGCAAAGTTCAAAACGAGAAATTACCATTAAAAGTTTTGCGCCTCCATGTATTTGATGTGGATGCATTTTTTTAGAATTTTTTAAAAAAATATTTACCATTGACAACCGACTATAAAACGTTGTATTTATGTGAAATATGTGACCAAGAACTACTTGGTGACCGTAACTCAATTTTGATGAAAAGTGCAGGTACGATTTTTGTGCTTAGCACGGCAAAATAGAGAAAAGATCATTTGGCACAGTCAGAGAAAGCAAGTGATCATTTTTTTTAAAAAAAGAAAGGCAGAAAGACTTACTTCTAATAAAAGTGCAAAATCATTCACAGTTTTATTTATGAGAGGTGTTATTTTTTCTAATCTGATATCCAATCCATCAAATATATAATTTGATTGCCACTGCGCTATCTTACTCTTAATATAACTGCTGTTTCTGAAATCAGATTGCTCTATTTCTATGGATATGATGATCTTTAAGTCTTTGTTAACACTTTTTAGTGGCTTGAGCTTTTCTGAAAAACAAGAGTAGAAAAAGTTACATTAGGTTTATATGTTTGAAAAATTAGTTCTATATAGTTGCAGTTCTGTAATAATAATAAATATTTTTTCAAAAAATGTTTATTCTTAAACAATGCTTAATAATTTTATGTTCCTTAATCTATAATAGTTGTGTTTTTTAGATTTCAAGTTGCACTCACTTTTAAATATAAATTTCAATGTTTCATCAAGAAATCAATTCAATGTAGGATTTAGCTGCACTCGTCTTATTGATGAAAAGTTTGACTAATGTAATGGTGACCAACCACCAAAAGTACCATTCATTAGTGAAACTTATCCCCAATGAGATGGTTGCAGCTAAATTTTGTTAGATTTAACCAATTTCTGGGTAAAACATTGAACTGTATTTTTAAGGGTGTAAAAAAGAATGACTCCAATTTTAAAGAATTTCATCTAAGTTTTGAATACTGCAGGCTCTTGTGTGCATTTACAGCCATATTAAATTTTTATTTTAAGCGTGATTGATCCTCAACTGCATTTTTTAAAACTTACTACTGCAATAGAACATGTAACAAGAGGTTATAACTGTATTTGTGGCTATTGCAATTGGTGTCCCCGGATACAGACCCCCGGATATAGCCTGGAGCAAAGGAGAGTCAGAGGGGACATGATTCAGTTATTTAAATTTATCAAAATGAAAGATGTAAATGGATTAAATTTTTGCGGGGAAAGCAGGACAAGGGGTCATTGTTTTAAGCTATTTAAATCTCAGGCTAACTTGGAAATCAGGAAAAACTACTACTTTAGCAGGGTCGTGGGCACTTGGAATAGCTTACCGGAAGAGGCGGTAATGAGTAAGGGAGTGGATAGCTTTAAGAGGGCCATTGATCTTCATTGGGGACTAATAAATTGACTAGGACCAGCCTAGCTGGGCCCAGTGCCTGTTGCTGGTCGTCACATTTGTATATTTGTATTTGTATTTGAATAAGTGCGGTTAGCGTTCTAACTAGTGAATTGTATGTATAATGAAATTAAAAAGTTCATTTTTCGTGCAAGCATATTTTTTAAAAAATCGATAACAGTGCAATGACACTATAAAAAAAGAAGAAAAAAATGCGTCATAAAGACACACGATAGAAGTGAAACTTATATCTTTTCTTTTTTTACATACTAAACTGAATGACATTTTGGTAATTGTTCTGATTACAACTCTATTTGTTGTATAATATTTTGAAAAAAGATTATATGAGATTAAAAAATTTGAAAATATATATAATTACTGTTGCAGTGGCGTACCTAGTATGGGTGACATCCGGGGTGGTAATTTATGGTGTCACCCCTCTCCCCACTCCCCACAAACGCAAAAAATAAAAAAAAAAGTTTTGATGTTCTATGAAAACATGAAATTCATACAATTTTAGAAACAACTACATATGTGTTTTTACGAAATTTTAAGTGGATCAATGAACAAAAGACAAATAAAAATTATGAACGATTTTATATGATTTGCCGTTAGTGAAAAGTAAGGGGTTGTATGAAATTGATAGCCTCTTATTTATTTCAAACTTATCTCAAGCAAAAGGGAAAATAATGAGTTTCAGTTTTTTGGTTTAAGAGGAAGTCACTACTAGGTCTAAGTTTTGACAACATGAGCCTAATCCGAGTATAATATTCATGATGTGGGGTGGATGGTCCGGGGGCTCCCCTCCCCTGGTAAATTTTCAAATGTGTAGTCTTAAAAATGCATTTTAGCTTCATATTTTTCAAAAACTTGCAATTTCACTTTGGGTATCACACCCCAGACGGGTGACACCCCGGGCCGGACCGTCGCCCACCCGTAGTTACGCCATTGCAGTTAGTGGTCATTTATAAACTTAATCGAATGTAATACACTGTAGCTTTGTTAATTATAATTTGACTATTTGATCTCACAGCACGCTATTGCTTTCTTGTATCGCGCTTTTCCTTATTTTGATTTCAAAATTATCTTAGAGAACTGGCTTCAAAAAAAGTGCACTAGTACTGTCCGTTCTCGAAAGCGAAGACAACCACTCCTCAGGACAGATTCCATTTCAAAAAGGGGCGATAGGTTGAGGATGGGCTCGTTCCGTTCTCACTTGCTGTCTTTGAACACGCTGTTTTGCATTTTACTTCCGGATTTCCCTCCCTATTTTGAGAAAATCAGAGCAGACCTGACGCATGCGCAAATTGGAGCTAAGTCTCGGCTTAGGGAAACGAACAGTACAAGATTTTCAATACAATTTCCTTTTTTAGACTAGAGTCTAGACTAATGTGTTACTTACCTATATTACTTGTATTAAATCCGCTGAGCCATAATATATGAGTGCAGAAGCATGGGTCTAAATTCTGTAGGTTAAATTTTTCATCATCCCTATATCGGCAAAAAACCCATTTGCTGTTGACTGATGGATAGCACTCCTCCTCTGAAAAAGATAGAATGTTTTGCTGTAAGTTATTTTTATAAGTTTTGAAACTATTTATTCTCAATAAGTAGTTGAATTTCTTTTCACAAAAGAGTCGGATAAATTTTTTCAAACTTAAATGCGAAGACTTTCTGCGAAAGTTTGTGTTCTGCTAGCCGTAATATTATTAATTTATATTTTTATTGTACCCGCTTCAAAGTGCGTTCAGTTGTGTGTATGTATTCCGTGCTTTTTTTTTTTTTTTTTTTTTTTTTTGTGCATATATGTCTGCTGGGTATTTCAGAAAAGGAGACCTTAATTTCATAAAATACTTTATCGTAAATTTTTTATTCTAAAAACTTAACAGGAAGGCAATTTGTATCAAATATTGAATAATATTTCATTTGGAGGGACTATCATTGTTCATTAATCCTCTGCTAAACGTTTTAATATTTTTTCAGTACTTTTGAATGTCTTAGTCTTGTATAGATCATTGAGACAGACTCCTAGTTTGATGAAATAAACGATCTTTAATGGGAAAACAAACGAGCTAATGTATGTACCACATGACTTCTTTTTACGCCAATTTAATGGGTTTTAATCAAAACTTTAAAAAAAACACCATTACCATAATTTTCCTGATTTGGATGCGTTACTCACATTAAGAAATCTAAAAACATTTCAAATTTTAAATAGTTTGCCGTAAACTGATGCAAAAAAAGGTTTCTAAATATCGACAATTTTAACGTGATTCAATGGACAACTTTCTAAATATTACCAATAGCACCAAATTCAAGAACTAATTTTTTCTCCAAATTTGTCTCCAAGTTGGCGATAAAACTTACCGATATATTGCTAAATGCTCGCAATAGCAATCACTTGAGTTTGCATTAAAATTAACTCTGAATTTCCCAAAAAAGGTGTAAAAGACCACTTTTGGAACATCCGAATGCAACCAAAAAGAGAGGTGCACAACTAAACCCCACTAGGAGTCGACATAGCAAATTTCAACTTTCTAGGGCATACCGTTTTTGAGTTATGCGGGATGCGTACATACATACATACGTACATAAGTATGTACATGCAGATGTCACGAGAAAAATCATGGTAATTCAATCGGGTGTCGTCAAAATGGATATTTCGGACGTCCATACGTTCTTAGGTACATATGCACGTGCGGACGGGCCGAAAAAACAACTCACCATTTCAACGAGGGTGAGCAAAATGGAAATTTAGGCCGATGTTTGAGTGAAATTTTTTTCGCGAATACAATACTTGCTTTACTATGTAAAAGACAGTGAAAATGTGTAAGGAACACTTGAAACAAACAGCTTTATAGTTTCCAAACTCGATGCCGGTTACAAATTTTAATTGTTAGCGCAGGTTGTAACTATGGCAGACCCTCGAAAACTCGAACTAATGTGAACCGAAAAGTGGCAGAGTTTGAAAATTCAGGTTTATCAGGAATGCACATGAAACAAATTTTTCACGCGTTAAATTTATTTTTTGTCCTGTCAGAATGTGGCCGAGTTTTCTTTCCCAGATTAATGAGTGCCGGGTTTTCGTAACGTACTGTATTAATTTTACTCAATTGACACTTCAGAAACCAACCTATTTAGGTTAAGTACGAGTAATGAGAATTAGTTCTTCTGAACGTACGCTCCTTGAAGGTCGTTTATTCTATCATTGTATGTTGTATTCTATCATATCTATCTAAATTGATATTTCCTATTACACAGTGCTTTTTACAATCTGATGTACGGGTCAAATAACAATGAATTTGAAACCCGAATGTAGGGAACGACATTTTTGTGGAAAAAAAAGCCAATTAAACTTTTTTTGAACAATTAAAGTTCCTCATTAGCTTTCTTTGTTGGCACTGAGTAAAACATAAACATTTTCCTCTATGAAGAGGGACCAAACGAAATTTGCATAAGCATCCAGATTTGCTTCTCTTCCCATCGGCGGCACAAGCTCTGCTCTGCAGGCTCTCGTAGTAATTTTTTTCTTTAGAATACGAACTGTCATGGACGTCTGAGGTCTACTATAGGATTCGAATTAATTGGGACAAAGCTATTTTTGCGGACTTTCAAGTTGATTGCCAGCTAGCCCCAGCAGGTCCCACTAAGCTGTTGTATCTGTCTTAATGCGATCAGGACGTCAGTTTTGATTGCTTGGAACTGGTTTAGATGATAAATTATGAATATTGATCAATTCTTCAGATTCTCTTTCTATGAGAAGAGGAAGTTATACACTTGGCATGCGTTCATTTTAGTACTCTAAAAAGGAATATTACTCCTAGAAAGTTAGCAAAGATAATCGTACTTAACAGTCACGTATCTATAGCTGTAAAAAATACTACTTCTATGATTGATATTAGGAAATCGAGCTTCTCCGGGCGTCTGAAGAAATACACTGTAACTGAACCATTTCCTTTTCGAAGAAAGAGCAAATGTGAATGGAAAAAAAAAACTCCAAAATAAAATCAGTTCCTACTTTTACATAACATTATTAGAACTACAAGATCCTGCCAATACTTAATGAGGTATTTATTTCCAATTGATATTGATATTCATTGTTCGAGATTGCAGCGGAGACCTCTTTTTCTGGTTAGAAGAGAAGTTGTCAAAAGTTCAGTTTTAATTTCAGTGTGTGTAATTTTAATTTTTAACTTCAATTATTTGAATCAAATTTAAAATCTAAAAGTCACATTAAAATAGGCTTGCCAGACGTCCCGGTTTTCAGGGAAAATCCTGATGTCCCGCCCGGTTTACTTTAGGTGCCGGAAAAAGATAAATTTGATTAGATGACCAAAAAAGTCTAAAAAATATTAACTGTGAAGGATTATTTTGAATAATTACTTTGTCATTTGAAACATAGACTTATAAAATTAATATCGAATCAGCTTGTAAGGATTTTTACAACAACATTAAAACCAAAACAGAATTTTCAAAAAAAGTCTTAGCGAATGAAAAATACATTTAAATATTGTTCAAGTTTTTATTCAAGTTTTATTGTTCGAGTTCCTCATATTTTCTGAAAATATGAGGAAATTTTACTTGAGTCCACTATCTCCCCCTGGTTTCCTTTTGTATACACGCGACGGGGGGGGGGGGGGTATTTCGGTGTCTCGGTTAAACATTTCAGAAATATGGCAAGCCTAAAATACTATTATTAAAATACCCCAACATACTTCAATGCAATATATTTTTTTTTTTAATCCGAAAATATATATATATATATTTTAGGCTATCGTTTGCTTTCATTCAACAGATGCTACGCACGAGAAAACTCGTGAGTAGTACCCAATGTGTTACGACAAGGAGAACTCAACGCCTTTGGGGTGGCCATGAATTTAAGTGGGAGCAAAAACCGGCAACAGAACTCCACATGTTTATATCAACAACGGTATTTGTCAAAATTTAAAAAGATCCACTAACCACTAGGTATTTTAGCCGTTTTTAACAACGCATTTTACTCGTATAACATTCTATTCTTCTGAAGGATTCATAAAGAGGCGGATATTTGGGCCCACGTTGGTGGTTTGATACCTGCAAGGTCCACGCTAGGAGAAATTCCATGGTAGACCTTCTTACCTTTACCAAAATTGTTGAGTGAGATTTTTATGAAAACAGGGAACAAAAGGATTTTTGTTTTCATTACTACATGCTTATTTTATCAATACGAAGTTTCCATCTGTTTTTCTTTTCGCACCCTTCTGTCTGTGCATGTGTGTGTCTCTAAATTCATCTCTTCCGGACTGGTAATGTCTAGCAGATCAATACTGATATCGATGGATACAGAGTATCCAGAGAAAGCCATATTTCACCCTGTATAAGGTATATAAGGTCATAACATCTCACCCCACTTAACCATAAAGTTCTGGACATCCAGTTCTGAGAACATCATCACACCTGCATGTCCTGAGGACATCAAGGGGTGGTTGGCAAGCAGGAGGTGGAGTCCCCCCCCCCTCCAAGTAAAGACTATCTGCCATTTTGGAAGTTTTCCCGAATGTATTTTCGATTCATAACATTGACATAACAACGGACCACTTCGCGGGCCACATCTGGCCCACGCGCCGTAGTTTGAATACCATTGATCTAGAACAGGGCTTCCCAAACTCCATAGCATGCGGACCCCTTTCATGGACCAAAATTAAGGACGGATCCTTTTCAATTACAGTTATGCTTCCCAAACTTTATAGACAGCAAACTCTTCTCTCAATTCTTTCATGGCAGCAAACTCTTTCAATTAGAGTGTACAGATACTTGTAGTTTGTATAGTTAATTGAATTTAAGATAACCGTTCCTAAATAGAGAGAAATATTGATATTTAAAAAAATCACTATTACAATTAAAAAAAAAAAAAAAAATATATATATATATATATATATATATATATATATATATATATATATATATATATTACAAAAATCAGATTGGGCAGGCAGAAGTTAATAGGTCACAACAGGATTAAAATTCAAAATTGATCATTGAATTAATGGGAAGAGTAAGGTCGTTTTAATTGGCACAATTTTGATATATTGGTTTAAATTTTTGATGGTTGGAGTCGAATATCCGGTTCTATTTAGTTTTGGTGACTGCATAGGTTGAAAATCGGATTCGCATCAGGTAAGTTGTGGGAAATAAAAAAAACATGATTTGCTTTCCCTACAAGTGGTCGATATTTTTGTTTCACGGACAAATTTTTGTTTTACGGAAGATAGATTTCAAGATGACGTCTGAAGTTATGTCTATCAAAAATTCATATTTACATGATGACAGAGTGCATCGTTTTGTCGAAGCAGAAAACTGTTCGATGATCTTGCAGCATCGCATGCATGATTTTTCAGAATTGCATCTCGAGATGTCGGGAAGTAGTGCTCGAAAGAAAACTATACTTCGAAGCTGGAAACTCAGGGTTTCAAATGCAAAAGCATTAATTAGTTATCATTTAAGGTTTTTAATTTTTTTCCCCCAAAGTTTGCCGCGGTTTTTTGTTCCAACAAGTAATAAGTATAGACAATTAACCCTTGCCGTAGCATCCAGTATAAAGCAGAATTCCAAGTGTCACTCAAATCCAAATCCATCTCCGAGCCACTTTGGTCGATGACTATATCGCTGACCGCTTTCGCATCCGGATTTCCCTCATCATGCTTCAACGCTGGAGTCATCCTTGGACTGTTTACGATGAATCTTCTGAGCGAAGTGGGGCGACCTTTGGAGGTTAAAAGGCCCGTTCTTGGGTCACGGCTGAGGAACGAACGCTTCAGCAACTCCAATGGTCTTTTATTCTCTCGGATCATGATAATGGAATCAAAAGGGCAGGGCAACAGCAAAACCTAACAACTTCCGGGAGAATTCACTGATTTCGACATTAAACCTTAGGGTTGGGGATAAATTCTTTTCTGTTTTAGTTTGGAGATGTTTTTTTTCATTCATTTTTACCCAAGGTGCGGCTTTTTATCATGCTTATTTTGTTTGTTTATTAAGCCTCTATTGATTAAAGCAGTGGTGCCCACCCTTCGGCTCGCGGGCCAAACGCGGCCCGCGAAGTTGATCCATGTGGCCCGTTGTTTTGTTAGATATTACAAGTGGAAATCTGTATGCTGAAACCTTCCAAAACAATTGATCATCTTCATTTGGCTTTAAGAACAATTGTTGCAAATTAGTCAGAAATTTGTTTCTAAAAACACATGAAAACTTCATATGAATAAACTAAGCATGCATTAATGATAACAAAAATTCTTGGTTTTTTATTTTCTTTCTTTTTCTGCAGCTACCCATGTTATCTAATTCAATTAAAAATGTTCTGGCCTGCGAGATTCATCTTAGCATGAGATGTGCCACTCAGGTAAAAAAAAGGTTGAGTACCATTGGCTTAAGGTAGGGCTGTCCAACTGGCGGCCCGCCAACACATTGTGCGACCCGCATCGATGTTGACAGTTCTGCCTTTCTAAAGAAGGCGGATCGGTCTCAGTTTTCCCATTAAACTGTAAGCAAACCGTTTTATAATCCTTCTGTTTCATTGTTTGATAATTAATAATTAACTACCGTTAATTGTTATTGTATAAGAGGTAAGAGGTTATTGTTCAACTTTTTCAAGCTGCGGCCCGCCAGGTGATCAGTGATCGGAATTCTGGCCCGTGAGCTCTTTGCAGTTTGACAGCCCTGGCTTAAGGTAATGTGTTATCGGACAAGTTAAATGTTTTTCAGTAAGCTCCTCTCATTGTTTAAATCGACCAGTTTCAATTTTTAAAGTTCAAATTTAGTCATCTGATGACGATGACAGAGAACTTTTGCAGATTGGCAAGTGTCGACCGCAAAATCTGGTCTGCTTTGTCTACTCTACAGCAAGAATGGGCGGATTTATGGGGGGGGGGGCAGAGGGGGGCAATGCCCCCCCCAGTTTTGGGAGAACTTTATGTAGGAAAACAACACATCTTCCAAAAATTAAAAAATATATATATTAATTTTTCTTTTTTTAATAGTTTAGAAGGGCATGGAGGATTTATAGGGGGCAATGTCCCCCAGTTTTGGGAGGACTTTATATAGCAACAACACATCTTCCAAAATCTTAAAACAAAAAAATCATGACTTTTTTGAATAGTTCAATGAAAACGAAGAGAAAAGCGAATGTCCTTTTCTGATGGGAGAAAAGAAGGGGGGGGGGGGGGTAGGGACGAACATTAAATACAAATAGTACAGCTGTCACTGGGGGTGCTGAAAATGTGTCTAAATTCACTATTTTGGACTGAAAACCATTTGGGCAAGTATATGAATGAAAATATAGGCTAAACGAGCTATACATTAAGCTGCAACACTTAAAATAATTGACGATTATTTTAACAAATTAGAACCTAAAGCAAAGGGGAAAAAACTCTTCCCTCCCCATTAAGCGCTAACAGAACGATCTACTCGTTATGATTTGTGTCCACATTTCAAGTATATTTATGCATAATATTTATGTTCTTAGTAGATTAGTTGGCCTTTTGAAAAATTCTAAAAAACAAAAAACAGTCTTTTTTCCCCCTTCTCTCTCTTTTTTTTTCTTTTTCTTTAAGAGAGAGAGAAAATAAATACTACCGCAAACTGAATAAATTTCAGTTATCTGAGTATTCTGATTAAATGAATCTTTTTACTTAGAGGGAGAGTACAATTTTACTTACTTTATAAATAATGTTTAAAAGGTAAGGTAAGTTATAATCATCTAAGGCTAAGTGAGTCAGACCTTGTCATTATTGAAATCTAAATAATTGAGTCATCAAAAGTTTTGGAAAAATTTGCTGAAAGGTTATAAAAGTCTATAAAAACCTAACAAAGATTGGTAAAATCGTAAAAAATCCTTTAACCGTAAAAACTGACGAATTTTCGTAAAAATTACAAACAAATCAAGCAAATATTTGCAGGTAAGAGTGAATTACAAACAGGGACGAATTTGCTTATAAGGTAAACAAGCTATTGCTTAGGGCCCCTGCTTTGAAGTGGGTCCCTAACTCTCAAAAAAAAAATTCATGATTCGTTCCTTAAAAAAATGGAAATTGCTTGAAAAAACTAATTTCATTTTTAAGTGCTTGAAAATCTTGAATATTTGAAAATGTGTGGCTACAAACCTTAAAATTTAAAATTTCTAACAAATGGTAGAGGGGGAAGAATGCCAAAATATGTCAAATTCAGCTCCTTGCCACATCCTGTATTAAAAATGTAAAAATCATGGTTCTCACGTTTGTAACATATTATTTGAAATAAATTTTTGTGACTCACATGTTTCATATCTTGCTACTTATTCAATCCCGAATGCAATATTTTGGAAATTCTTTTGTATTGATTGTTTTTATCTTACTTCTTCTGCATATTGTCAATCTGTTTAGCACGGAAAAAAATACACACTACTTATATTTCTTTTCGCTTTCTGCCCCACTTGCAACTGAAGAAAAGTTGTCATGAGAAATCTATGGTTTTTTTTTTCTTTTAAATTTAAAATAGCTATTTCTCACAAAGTTAAAACAGGACTGTAAAAATATACAATCAAGTACTAAAATACCAGAGACTGGAAAGTACAAATGAAGTGCGTTAAATAATTTTATTTATTCTAAAGTCCTTGAAAATAATTAGATAAGTCTTTGAAAATCCTAAGCAAAGTGGGCTCCAATTACTTCTACTGCATAATGTTAATCTGTTTAGCCAGGAAAAAAAAATGATACACTACCTCTATTCCTTTTCGTTTTCTGCACTACTTATAATTAAAAAAAGCTTGTTGTAATGAGAAATCTATAGTTTATTTTTTCTTTCAAACTTAAAATGGCTGTTTCTTACAAAGTTAGAACAATACTGTACAACTGTATAATCTAGTTATCAATTTCTATGTCTATCCAATTAACCTTTATAAGGCTTCAAAATGCAGAATTTTATATCCATTTTACAAAATTTCCTCCGGAGGAGAAACTTCCGGCCCCCTAAAATTGGAGCCCTGCATCACTCTCTTGATACCAGCTCCCTCTCTTAAGGTCAATTCAAAAAGGACAGCATGAAAACACGCATTAATGAAAACGACACACAAAAAAGTAAAGCATGGACTTATGCATCACAGGAAACAGACAAAAACATGAGAGTGGGGGACTAAAAATGTTGCTAAAAAGGAAAAAAAAAAATCCTGCCCCCCCCCCCCCAGGAACTCAGTCCTAAATCCGCCTATGACAAAACGGACTGTTATCGCCTAATAATATCGTTTTACCAACCATGTCTTCAAGAAGCGTATAACGGTGATAAGCAGTCCAATAAAAAATTATCATCAGTATATTCTAAACAGAAGGATTGAGCAAGTACGTTGATACAGCCTTTACCATATTTATTTGCACAAAATAGCTGTTGATAATTACGCTATTTATTAACCCATCTCTGTCGAGCTTTCGTGAGGTGTACGCGCTCTTCACCTTCTAAAGAAAAGGCTTGATGTTTAGGGCGAACAAGTCATCATACGTCGAGGAACCAATCACGTCAGAGTGCAGTCAACAAATCATGATCCTACGAGCGAAGGTAATTTTTAATGATGGAATAAATGACAGCCAATAAGAACACAATCGGCAGCGTGTCAATTAATTACGCAGAAGTAATGACTGTAATGACTTGCACAAACATTCGTAGCACGTCATTGGTTTTTAGTAATTAATGGTTCTATTCTTGCAACTGATACTTCATAAAATCTGCGGAAGCTGTTCAATAAACAAAATGCAAAATGCAGATTTTACTTTGTTTTGGAAAAACTTGCTGTAAATTATGATAATTTAATCTGAATCAAATCGCACGCAATTAAACTTTGAGAAAATGAGTTGTAATAAATATATAGATGCACTCTTTATCTTGAGCAAAATACAAATTGTACCAACAAGATTTTAGAAATAACTGGGTTAAAAACAAATGAATATGTTTGCATATTTTTTGAGGCTATGAAAAGAAAAGTGGTGTGACTCATTTTAAAAACATATCCAGTTTAATTCGTATCTAAATTCTCTGCATTTGAATCTGTTAGATTGAGTTGTGAATGCTTTGTTACGTAGGTTCCTGAACGGAAACTTTTCCTAGTAGTCAATCAAATCCGCAGGAAAAACTAAATCGCTTTGGAGAAAAACGCCGGTCCATGCTACTCCTCCGCCATTTTCGTATTCTTCGTTTCTCAAAATTGCAAGTGAAGAAACTACTTTCCCTTGCCCCCGCCCGTTCTCTGTTAAACATTGTGAGATTCAATATTTTTGGATAAAATAAAATATTTTTGTCTGTGTTGTTTTCGTGGAATAAGAGAAAGGAACGTCTTGTAACTATTGCAACTCTATAATGGTTTGTTTAACAAAAACGTCGTTGTATTGTGTCTCAAAGGATTCCTATAACACTAGTCTATAAAAAAAAAACCTTTTTTTTCTGTTACTTGGAAAAAAAAATACCTGATCTTAGTGTAAAATGATTCGCTGAATTCAAACATACTAAGTTTTTATCCATCACCCACAGAGTTTTTGTAACACTAGACAGAATTTTGGAAGAAATGCGCATATTCACATGCATGACAAATGCTAAAGTGATGATCCAAAACTAAGCTATTGTTCTTTTCTTTCTGTATTTGGCATCAGAAACATCCCTTTTAAGTGTCTAACATTAATCAGCAAAAATATATTTACTTGGACAATGGGGGCCTCTCCAAAGATGCGTTTTTTTTAGCTACACTTTAATAATACATAGAAATTCTGGTTTTAAGTATTCAAATTCAGTATCAGTGTTACAAAATCTCAACAAAGTTTTTGATAATGCCTAATTTAATACGAAAGACCAGTAGAATAGCAGTTCCAGTCTTTTTTTTTATATAATTCTTCTTGCATAGGAGAAAACAGTATCGCATGAATAAAATTTAGCAGTTAATAAAATTTGTTAAATTTAATTTTAGGATAGAAATAGTTGTCCCATGATATGTGTTGCACTCAATTTTATCTAAAAAAGATTTACAAATCTCCATATGTTTTCTTCATTTCGAGTGAATATGCCAGTGATACCGAAGGCAACGTGTTTCATTCATACAATAGTATAGTTTCAAACTAGTTTCGAAAGAGTTAATACCAAGTCTCACCTAATTGATATTAAAATACAAACATATCCATAACACGGGGAAAATAAATAACTTAAAACCTATTTGAAATCAGCGTCAAAAATTACCTTAGAAAAACCATAAATGTTTCATTTAACAAAATCTTTGTTTACCAGTCTATTAGTTTTTATTGTTGCGTGGTATAGGAAAACATGGGAAAATAAATAACTTAAAACCTATGATTGCACAAAAACTGTGGGTGATGGAAAAAATCTAAGTAGATATTTGAAATCAGCATAAAAAATTACCCTAGGAACACTATAAATATTTCATGTACCTAAACTTTTGTTTACCAGCGTTATTATTAACTTTGTTTAGACATTTCAAAAATCTTGGTTGTAAATTAGTGAATATAGACACTAACAAATGAATTTAATCCACCCACAGAAGCATTTATTTGGGGTTACTAAAGTTTGTATATGTATTTTAAAAAGTTCGATGCTTCAAAATACCGAGTTAGTGCGGTCGATGTCATCGATGCTTTAATTTCAAACATTGTTGTATTGTAATCGATATCGCTGTCACATGTCTAGACCAATCATTAATTTTAAGAGAAATTTGCTGTCTGTTTCCAGGTGTTTTTTTTATTATTATTATTTTTTTTTTTATAGCAATCACGAATTGCTCTTATTGAGCTCACTTGACCGAAGTTGAAATTATTCTGATTTTTCAGATTACCATAACGATGAGAAGTCTAGCTCGCTGTTTTTGATATTTATTTGGAGGATTAATTTTCGTCGCTATGGTTACAAATCGTTTGATTTCATTTAAGGCTTAACCTAAGCATTTTCTACTTTTTAAAGTAGGGGAGAGGAGAGTTCCTTTTTTTTTTTCAAGAAAAACATCAACGTAGATGAACTCAAAAAGCAAGCTTCATCTAAAAACAAAATTTCCAGATTACTAATCCCTATCATTAAGATTGATAAGAAATAAAAATGCCACAAAAGTATACACTGAAAATTTAATCTTTATAAGTGTATGGGTGCAAATTTGCAATAATGACTAGATCTTTATTACCGCATGCTAATGACCATTTCTTTTTTTATGGATATGCCTCGAATAGAAAATCACCAGTTAGAAGATGACGGGTTCAAACTTCTTGGCCATCATTTCCATTCCATCCCCTTTGCAGAAACAAGAAACCCAGCGAGTAGAGTCCTATCGCAATTCGTGAGTGATTGAGAAAAACATAATTGAATCGGTAGTTTATAGAAGAGAACAAGCGCCAAAATATGAAAATTTGAGTTTTAGCGGTAACAAATTGTTTGAACCATCAAACAATTTTTTACAGCTAAAATTAAAATTTTCACATTTTGGCACTTGTTCCCTTTTTCAAACTGCCGATTCAATTTAAATTCAAGACGTCAAAGTTCAAATCAATGCTGGATTTATTATTATTATTTTTTTTTTTGCTTTAAAGCACTTTTTAACTAGAAAATACCTCCGGTTGCTGATGATAAAAACACGATTATTTCTTTGAAGTCCTCCGTTTTGCAATGTCTTTAGCAAACGGGAACAAAAAAAAGAATAATATACAAGTAGCAATTGTTGGTAGGGATACTTGAAAGAGAATAATCCTCTGTAATCTCGAAGCACGCACATACCAAAAACAACAATGCTAGAAAGAAAACATTGAATGGGTTCTGATGTTGCATCAATAGTTTTAATACGATTTTTCAGCGATTAAAAATCCTTTTCCACAAAGGAACTTGCATACCTCTGATACTCAAACTGTTGCATAAAAGCATACATAATTCAAACATTAGCATAATTTTTTTTTTCGAAATTTGTGTAACATGTGTGAAAAATGCATACATTATAAACAGAAATAGGTTCATAAATGCTTCTGAATCCAACCCTGCTTTGTTTTCGTCCTCTTAATTGAGTATTAATTTAATACAAAATGCAACGATGGTATTAACGATAAGGGAACAGATTTTAGGATAATTTACAGCTTTGGCATTTGAGTGCATATGTATTTTAGCAAAAGAGTTTCAAAAATGCCTCGACAAAATATCTTAAGCGAGCTAAGATTATTATTATTAGTGTTATTATTATTTTAGTACTAACATTTATTTTCAAAAAAAAAAAAAAAAACCTCAAAATGCTCATTGCGCACTAATTGGCTCTTTGATTAAGGATTAATTAAGTGCAAAATGCAAAAATGGTATCTTAATGAAAATAGAGGTTAACTTACTGTTTAATTTTTTCCACAGAGCTTTGACATTTTGTGTGCATATATGTATTTTAGCACTAGAGTTTCAAAAATGCCTCGCAAAATATTTTAAGCCAGGCAAAATTATTATTTGTTAACACTTACATTTAATTTTCAAAAATTCAAAATGCTTCTACTTGTGCACTAAATATTTATTCAATTTTTAATTACACATTTTATCACTTAAAAAATCATTCCAGACAAATATCTTCTATAATCTTGTAATATATTAATAATCAATTAACTACTGGAAAATTGCATTTGTAAGAAATATTTTTATGCACTTAGTCTAAATTTTTACTGAATATTTTCGCACTATAAATGAATGGGAAAGAAGCAACAATTTTCGATTTTGAAAACCCCTTTTAGAAAATTCTTCTGGCTGCTCCACTGTCATGGTTTGAGAAAATTTGTGCTTAAAAGAAAGATCACCTATTCCATTAATATAATATTAATATTTCACTTATTTGGTACTTTAAACATGTTTTTCTGTAATTTCGTATGAGTTATTAAGTGTAGTAAAGTCATATCATAATGAAAAATTAATATAGTATTGTTTTGGTTTGCATAATTCTATGAACACGCCTTCTTGTTTTCAATCACTGATTGGCTTTCGTTTATTCCATCCTTAAAATTCGCTACGTATTTAGCAGATGTTATGGCTCATGTGAAAACAATATTAGATTGAAATACATTTGACACTTATGAGTAAATATGACTCTGTTTTAAAAATTTTTGTCAAGCAGTTAAAAATGGATTAATAAACCTACCTAGATTTTCATCAGCAAATGCATCTTCCATGTGCTTTCCATTGATTTTACGATGAAAGTCGGAGCATGCAATATATATTGAAGTAAAAAGAAAGTGTAAAATCACCTGAAAAAGAAAGTTTGTTTCATTTGAGACACATCACAATGATTTAATGACAAGAAACAATTTTTATTGTTGGCGGTCCGATTCTTATGAAGTACAGACCACACCAAGCACAGAGGGACTGTAATAATTCACTCTTGATTTATTAGACGTTGTAAGAGAGAAAATACAAATGTCATGGGGGACATTAAAATCCTTCAGCGTATTACTGCACCTTCTCGAAAACCTACCCCTGTTAAAGTCAACAATTGCTCTGTTCTTGAACTTGTCCTACCACCAGTTGTGCTTCATCGGGATTCACATGGAAAAATTGTTTTTCATTAGATAAGTAATGATCTCTTCATTTAATTTTTTACAAAATTACCAAGTTGGCATTATTCCTGGCTATTTTTTGAGCTCCAAATTTGGAGAAAAAATTGTTTAATGACGCCAAGTTTGGCGACTTTTTGAATATATCTCATCACCGTCACGTGATCATCATCAAGATTACATGACACCCATCAACAGTCCATGAGAAGAAGCAACCTTTATTAGTCGGAAATACAAACAAGCATAGTCGGATTTTAATAATGAAGATTGAAAAAGTTTTTCAAGTGAATTATTTTTCTTGCGCATTTACTTTGCATTTGTTAAAGTGCGTATTAAATTTTAAAAAAAAATGAAATGTTCATTGGCATAGCCAGGATTTTCGCGGCTCTCCTCCAAAAGGTTTCGAAACTGTAGTCTTAAAAATGCAATTTTAAATAATCTTTGCTCACATTAGAAAGGAAGTGGGGATCAGAGGCTCTCTTCTAGGGTGAAACGGTCCCCCCCCCCCCTGTCCCCTCTAGCTATGATCATGGAAATGTTTGTTCATACTATTAACGCTCTTATATCATTAAATCATCACTAAATAACTAGATAAATGAATTTATTTTTATATCGAGTTGGCATGATGAATCCGGAGCACTTCCACTCAATGGTGGATTTACAGGGGGGAGGGGGCGATCGCCCCCCTCTTCCCAAAAGGTTTTAATTCGAAGGATCTCCGGGAGGAAGACCACCAAACCTCTCCCCTCAACACATTACAAAACTAAGCTTACTACTGTATTTTTACGACATTCCAAAAAATTTCCAGTGGAGAGGCCATGAACAGCCTGTCTCCAATGTCACCGAAGATCGTCAAAAATTTTGAATTTTTGGAGCTTCAATTTCGAAAAAATCGCTGGGGAAGATTTTTTGAATCCTGTCTCTATCTAATGTTACCAAAGTTATTCTACAATTACATTTTTAAGACTCCAGTTCCAAAAAACTTCCGCGGGAAAACATTAAAACCTTACCTCTTCCTAACATCACAAAAAGTCTTAAAATATGTTTTTGGAACTTTAATATCAACATATTTCCGGCGGAGAGTTTTGAATCTCAAGGCTTCGACTAATGTCTTTAAAGATGGCCTTCAATTGCGTTTTTAGGACTTCATTTCCGAAAAAATTCCGGGAGCGAGCCCCAGAGCCCAAGCCTTTACCCTAACGTCATTGAACATTCTGATGAACATTGCGTTTTTGAAGATTCAATATCGAAAAGTTGAGGGATATGACCCCCAAGAGCCCCTTGTTCCTATCACAATGTCACCAACCATGTAGAGGGTCCCCCAGAAAAAGAGAAAAAGTTGAGGAACAGCTACTGACCGCTTCCCTTCCCTTAAAGCTACCAATGATATGCAACCATCGCATTTTCAAGGCTATGATTTCGAACAAACTCCGATGGAAAGTTTCGCACCCCGTACCCTTCCCCCAACGTAATAAAAGATGATCAATAACTGCGTTTTCAGGACTTTAATTTCAAAAAAATTCCGTAGAGGAGCCCCCATCTCCTTCTTCCCTCATCTTTCAACATCATTCAAAGATCGTCTAAAACTGCGTTTTTGAAACTTTTACATGGAAACATTTCTGGGGATAATTTCTGAATTCCATGTCTTCTGCTACGTCATCAAAGATGGCTTACAATTGCATTTTCAGGACTTCATCCAGAAAATTTTTCCCGGGGAAACGCCCCCGGACCCCCTGGTTTTTAGCATACGTTTTTTGGAGCTCTGATATAAAAAAAAACGAAAAGGAAGAATTCCTA